>NW_026878671.1:0-25130 GCF_032173495.1 Musca vetustissima | reverse complement strand
AAAAACTTTTAGAATGCCACTACAACATTCACCGAATATGCCTTCTGAAATACCCTCAGCACCTACTCCAGGTCCGGAGCCAAATTCCGACCATGGTCAAATAGTTCAAGATCAGGTATTGATGTATCCTTCATCCCCTAGTGTACACAACACTAGCAACATTATACCTGTTTTTTGCAGTATTTGTAACGAAGTCATGAATGACAAAATTCCATGTTTAATGATAGGTAATTGCAATCATTCTTTTCATCAAACCTGTATTGAACGCTATTTATCCACAGAGAGCGTTTGTCCCATTTGCAAATCTCCTTGCAACTTATCAGATTTACGAATGGTTACCTATCCGAGTAAAACTACAAAGGGTAGAAGTAAACCAAGAGGGGCTATGGCTAAGTATTATAATACAAGAAGCCAAAGTAGAAATTTGTTTCCTAACCCTCAGCATGACTTGCCGAATAATGAAACACAGCATATCCCTTCCCCTAATCATCATCGAAATTCTCGAAGAGAAGAAAACTCTGGCAGCAATAATTACACTTCAGTTGAAACACCTCCTGTTGTAGATTACAACGAAATTAATAGATTAATTGAGACAAATCTCACAAAAATTATGCAAAACTTAAACTTGACGAACAACAATCCGGCTGGTCTTCCACGTAATTCATCCACCAATAACACCACAAATTTTACAAATAATCCAATAAACACTGCTCATCAACCTTCACCACAACATTCCAATAATCATGTATATTTGTCGAATTCAACCAATTTTCAATCAGATAAGGTTACTTCTGTTATACGAAATTGGGGAATAACGTTTGATGGTTCATCCCTAATGCACGTAGAAGAATTTTTATACCGTCCATTATCAGATATGGAACTAATCGAAATTGTTACGCGAAATCTCAGACCAGATGTTCGACGCGAATTACTGTATGTTCCTATAAATAGCTTACCTCATTTGCGGAAATTAGTACAAATGCGAGAGAGTCTGTTGAATGAGGAATACGATCGTCGCAACTTCAATGCTAGAAATGCCACCAATCAGTTTGTCACACGAAAACAGATATCAGAAATTGAGGCTGCCACAGATCCATCCAAAATTTTTGAGGAAGAAGTATCAGGTGGCATAAATGCAATTCAGCAAACAGAATCAGTTTTCCGTTGCTGGAATTGTGATCAATCAGGTCACCACTGGCAAGACTGCCTAGAACAAAGAACAATTTTTTGTTACGGCTGTGGTGCAAAAGAAACATATAAACCTCAGTGTCGCAAATGTTCTACACGTAAGCCAAAAAACTTCCAGAGCCAACTCTTAGGCCAGGAACCCACCTAAAAGCTGAGCCTAAGACAACATTGACCCCTGAACATGACAGTAACACCGGAAATGACAACAAATTACTTGAATTAAATTTTCCTAATCATATAAATGGTAGCAAGATTGAAATACTACAAAGGAATGTTCCTTTATATCCAAACAGAGAGAGTATGACTTGTAATAACATAATTTTTCCAACCTTGCCCTATCATAAGCGTTGGGAAAATTATATAAACAAACGCCAAGAAATCTTTTCAGATTTCCAAATAGCAGAACTTTGTTCCATCAAACCTAAAAGATCAACAATCAGATTGAGGAAGTACTTCAAAACCCGAAAAACTTGTTCACGATTTCTCGTTTCGGCTATCGTAAATAACCCTAAAGACCATTTTAAATGCAAATCCCAGGTTCGAAGTGGATAGAATGTTGTCGTTAGGCGTTATTGAAAAATCGAATTCTCCATGGAGTTCGCCAATGAGGCTTGTAATAAAGCCAAACAAACTTCGTTTATGTCTTGACGCCAGAAAAATTAATGCGGTAACTAGAAGGACGCTTATCCTTTACCCTCTATAGAAGGCATTTTCGCCCGGTTACCGAAGGCAAACATAATTTCGAAGTTAGATCTTAAAGACGCCTATTGGCAAATTGGCCTTACCGAAAATGCAAAATCCATTACGGCATTCACAGTCCCTGGTAGACCACTATACCAGTTTGTGGTCATGCCATTTGGACTGTGCAATGCACCTCAAACTATGTGCAGGCTAATGGATGAAATAATTCCACCAGATTTAAAGACCTGTGTATTCGGTTACCTTGATGACCTCATAATTGTCTCGGACACATTTTCAGAACATATAACCGTCTTAGTACGAATTGCCGAACAATTTAAAAAGGCTAATCTGACCCTAAATATATCCAAAAGTCACTTTTGCGTAACTCGGGTCAAGTACCTTGGTTACGTGATTGGAGATGGAGGAATAACCACCGATCCGGACAAAATAAGTTCCATTATAAACTGGCCAAGTCCGAAAACCATCCGGCAAGTTAGAGGATTTTTAGGAATCGCCGGATGGTATAGGCGTTTTATTAAGAATTTTTCGACCATAGTTTTTCCTGTAACCGAAACTATCTCTAAGAAAAATAAATTTGTATGGTCTAACGAAGCCCAAGAGGCTTTTGAAAAGATAAAGGCATTGTTATGCACTGCGCCCGTCCTTACCAACCCCGATTTCGCAAAGAAATTCTATTTACATTGCGATGCAAGCAATTATGGAATCGGGGCAGTATTGGTCCAACTTGATGACCAAGGGCAGGAGAAGCCAATAGCATTTATGAGCAAGAAGCTCAATTCCGCTCAAAGAAATTACAGCGTAACAGAGCGAGAATGCCTGGCTGCGGTAGAAGCCATTCAACGATTTCGCTGTTATCTTGAGTTACAAGAATTCGAAGTGATCACTGATCATTCGAGTCTTGTGTGGCTCATGAGGCAGCCTAATCTTTCGGGGAGATTAGCTCGATGGGTTCTAAAGTTGCAATCCTTCAAATTCTCTATTAGCCATCGAAAAGGGAAGGATAATGTTGTCCCCGATGCACTTTCCCGAATATATAACGAGGAGATATCTGAGTTAGAACTAGACCAACCAGAAATTGATTTGAAATCGCCCATGTTTGAAAGTTCCGAATACAAAAGTCTGCGTGATAAGATTAAAGCATCTCCTGGAAAATATCCTGACATTCATGTCATGGATCAATTCGTTTATATTAGAACTCATCATTATGACGGTGTGGAAGAAAATGAACAGAAGTGCTGGAAACTTTGGGTTCCACAAGGCCTCCGAAACGATCTGATCAGTCGATATCACAATTCTCTTATCGCTTCGCATGGAGGAATGTCAAAAACTATTGACCTTTTAAAACGATTATTCTTTTGGCCTGGACTTATTAGGGATGTAAGAAACTTCGTTCGAAATTGCGATACGTGCAAGTCTACCAAAGCTCCTAATTTTGTTATGAAGCCAGAGATGGGTATTCAGCCAATTTCCGAAAGACCTTTCCAAAGGATTTATATTGACCTTTTAGGTCCATATCCTCGCAGTAAACGCGGGAATATTGGTGTCCTAATTGTGCTTGATCACTTTTCTAAATTTCATTGGCTATATCCGCTTAAAAAATTTACTTCCAAACCAATAAAAGAGTTTTTAGAAAATGAGATCTTTCATTGTTATGGTGTGCCAGAAGTGGTTGTCAGCGACAACGGATCACAATTTAAAGCCAACGATCTTAATGCCTTCTTCACATCTTTGGGCATTAATCACACCTATACCGCATTATATTCCCCGCAAAGCAATGCATCCGAGAGAGTAAACCGTTCTCTGATTGCTGGGATTCGTGCATATTTAAAATATGATCACTCTCGATGGGACGAGAATCTAAGTGCCATAAGCTGTAGTCTAAGGAACTCTAAACACTCAACTATAAAAACATCGCCTTACCACGTATTATTTGGCATTGATATGGTTACTCATGCCTCCCAGTACACAGTATTGAGAGACCTCAAGTTGCTTGATGATCCCTCATATCAATTAACTAGAGACGATAGTATGCAGCTATTAAGACGTGAACTTCGGAAGCATGTAAAAGATGCATATACACAAAATCAGTTCCGATATAATCTTAGAACGCGACCCACGAACTTTAAAATAGGTCAAGAAATCTGGCGAAGAAATTTCGTCCAGAGTAGCAGTGAAAAAGGATTTAATGCGAAATTTGCACCCCTATTTGTAAAAGCACGAATACGTGAAAAGGTAGGGAGTCATTACTATATATTGGAAAATCTAGAAGGGAAATTATTGGGCACTTTTCATGCCAAAGATTTAAAAGAGTAGAGCGACAAGAATACAAATTTTCCAAAGAACAATATCTCTTCTTCTGGCTAATATGATTCTCATAGAGTCATATTATCCAGTTTTGTAATGATATATTGTTCATAAATTATATTGTTTCATTAATACCTTGCTAGATTATCACAATGACATATTTCAATTTACTTTTAACATTTATTTTTTTTCGCATGCGATAAAATTATTTCTCCCATATGTAAACACAAAACAAAACCACTGTTAACATCAGTGCGCCAGTGGCATTGGAATAAGGTGCAGAGAAATAATAGGGTATCTCGAAATGTATTTTCCAAAATGCCGGGAAAAACTTCCCCCCCAAAAACAGAATTCAAAAATTTATAGAAAAATGGTTGATAAAATCCGTACTAATTTAAGGTTCTTGCAAACCACAAAGTACAATAGGTATACGGGTACTGTTCGATAACACCAAAATAAAACGGTACCGCTGTTATCGTATATAGGCTTATCGAAAAAAATAAGACTCGACTTTAGGTGCTAGAGAAAAATAACTTCCTTTTCCTTGGACTAGAAGAAGCTTGCAGACGTACTTCAAGAAATTAACAAAATATTATCTTCCATCCATAAATATTTTGTAAATCCTGGGAAAAACTCAAACCTTCCCCCAAAAAAATTGGTGAACCAGTCCCATATAAAGTAATTAAAAAAGGTATTTTTGTCATATAATCCCAACCATAACATGTACAGGTTACTAAACATGTCCCACGCCTGCCAAAATTTTTTACAGCTTTCGTTGATTGGCAAGGAATCCAATATAAAGCCCTTTTGGACAATCCGGCGAAGATTAGGACCAACAAAAATATATTTTTGCTGCAAAACACTTTACACCTTTATAAGCAATTATCTACCTTAATGTTGGCTCCAAACCCGAATCAACTCAGTTAAATGGCGTGAGCAACATACCTGGTGATTATTCAGCCCTCACCGAGGGTTGAATTGCCAGTCCTTTTGTTTACCCGACGTAATATACTTTCATTCTGGTATTTTCGACATCCCCGACGTTCGTAATTTGGAAATTATTCAGACACAAAACCCTACTTTTGGAAGTGATGGAATCCAAATGGGCGTATCCTAATTCCATTTTATCAGTGCAGCTCTCCCACCAATAGTCCCCGCACAGCACCATTAGTATGATCACATGTGCTGAAGAAGAGCCAGCAAGAATTCACGTGTCGGGTGGTGACTTATAAAGAAATAAAAGTTACAGTGTAAAAAAAAACACCAGAAAAAAAACGGATATCATTAATACCCATAAAAAACAAAATCAAAATATTCCATAATAATTTACACGTTTTAAAAAAAGAAGTAAATATTAATATGAGAAAACCAAAATTGGGGAGAATAATCTAAGCAAACCAACAACAAACCCTGAAAACGTTAAACAAATGTGACATACTTTCATTCTGTTTTTTTTTCTGCCGTAAATATTATTTCATTCATGATTACATACAGCAAAACACCACCAAGAATTGGAACGCTGAGGCCTCAACGGAACAACAATTTTGGGTGAGTACAAAAAAAAAATCATTACTAGAAATATGGGAAGAATATTTAAGGAGAGAACTTAAGACAACAAAATAAAAAAAAAACAAACAACAACAAAGATCAAATACAATTTTTTTCCTCTTCATAATATCATTACCACTCATCAAAAGAGAATACGACTAAATAGTGTTCAAGTTCTCCCCTTCTCCTTCCCTCTTTTATTCATCATATGATTTGCGGCAGATTCCAGTTACAGAAGTTTATTTAAAGTAGTGTTTTTATTTTATTTTGCTTTGGTTGTTGCTTACATTATTTTTTTGTTACTCCTCACTCTTATTATTCTATTAACTTCACTCTTACCTCCCTTGTCTTACTGTAAAATTTATCATTCACAATAGTAATACCCCAATTTTTAATGATCATTGAGAAAAGTTTACTAATGAAGTTTAGTTGAATGATCATACACCTACCCTATTTAAATTTAGTTAGTATATAGGCAAACGTTGTATATAGTTTTAATGGTAGCTTTAAGGCATGTATATATTACAAAGAAATCCCATACAAATGAAATTTAAAAAAATAGAATTTTAGATTTAAATCCATCCTCATAATGTATTCCTTTATATATGGTTGAAATAAAATTATATATTTTCTTTCACGATGAATTGCTAAACTAAAAAAGAACTCCGTTTCTTGTAAGAAGATGAGTTAGAATGTTCTCTTGTGGGTCCCTTATAACATACGTAAGAGGAGTAGGTTGGTGTGGGTAAGAGATGGGCCTTTTTACATCTGAAGGCCCCCAACGTAAGTAGTTTTGAGCACTGTCGTTTAATTTTTACCTTCTTGTTCTTCTTTGCGACCAAACGGGGCTTAATTTTTTTTTGTTTGGTCGTCCTGGTCCATTTAAATTAATAGAGTCAATAGTTTCCATATGTTTTCCCGGGAGTCTAAAATAATCAATCTGTACATCAACCTGTAACTATAGCTAAAAGACAAGAACTCCCCCAATTCCGACTGATCGCTAGCGACACAATGGCTCCCCTCGTCTTTTATCTTTAGTTCATTTGTCCTGGTAATATACTCATTACAGGTTTTAAAAAATAATCATCCGGTACAGTACAATATTCTTGGATTTGCACGAAATTTCTCATAGCGTACTGAATTGTGTTGTCCGATTAACACGAAGTTTTGAACAATGTATCAAATTGAGACTTGAATGACGTTATTGTGTTTTGTTGAAATTGGTGCAGATGCGCAATATAACAAAAGTGGTGAAGGCTATCATATAGTCGGCTCATCCGACTTTACTTTTTTCCTTACTTGTTTTACAGTAAAGTAAAACACAGCATCCACGGAAATAAACTTTGGAGGTCAATATCATGAAAAGTTTCCAATGACAGATCAATAAATCCTAAACTCAAATTTTCTTATATACATTAATAATTCCGGAGTTATAAAGGGGTGAATCCCGGCATCAGCTGTATTAAAAATGGCCAATATATATATATATATATATATATATCTTAACCTAATTTCAACAAATTTCGATTTTAATCCAATACTCTCTGCAATATTTCATGTAAAGTTAACAAAGATAGGTTCCTTGGTGCACCCATTTAAATAAAAGTCGTAGCTATAACTAAATATATAACTAAATTTCACTTCAACTTCGCAATATAAGTACTCTGGGCAAAAATTTGTCTCAGGTGGTCTAATACTGGGAGTTCACATAAAATCGAATGAGCTATATATAAATCTGAAACGAAAATTCGCATACATCTATCTGTGCAAAATGTTGTCTCAATCGGATAAATATTTGGAGTTTGGTGCATAAGATCGGACCAAACAAGTCGTAGCTATAACTTAATATATAACTAAATTTCACCTCAACTTCGCTATATAAGAACTCTGCGCAAAAATGTGTCTCAAGTGGTCTAATACTGGGAGTTCACATAAAATCGGATGAGCTATATATAAATCTGAAACGAAAATTCGCATACATCTATTTGTGCAAAATTTTGTCTCAATCGGATAAATATTTGAAGTTTGGTGCATAAGATCGGACCAAACTATATGTGGGAGCTATATCAACTGTGTTGTGCAAAATTTTGTATACATCGGATAAACCTTAGGAGTTTGACAAAATTATATATTGGAGCTATACCAAAATACAGTGGAGTACAGTACTCTTTGAAAAACTGTGTCGCAATAGGAAAAGTATTGGAATTTGGTGCACCATTTAACTAAAATCGGGCGAATAAACATTTGGGGGCTGTACCAAATAAGTCGCCTGTGCTAAATTTCATCCAATTCGGATCATAAATGCGACCTGAACTTTGTTTACAATTTAGGAACTATGTGTCTCGTTTACGTTTGCCTGTACCACAGTTTGGAGAGGAGTATAAAATTATAGGTGCCTGTTTTGACATTCCGGATATTGTAGGGTTAAATAAATATATGGGTTAACAATTTTCGATATTAGTGTATGTTGTGATATAGCCCCATAGAAAAGTCCCGTCCCTTTAAGGTTTTCGAACTTGTAAGTCTGTAATTTGTATGTTTTCTTATGGTCGAGGATGACGCCGATTTTACTTCCTTCAATTCCATTTTCTTTATACAACATGTCTATAGAAATAAAGCAGCAAAACGTTCTTAATTTTTGTGTCTTTTGTAATTTCCTGTAAAAATACATACGAATATGTAGAAATGTATAAACATTAAAAACATAAATTCAGAAACATAAAATCCAAGTTTTACTTTTTATATCAACAAAAAACTGAATTGATATAAGAGTTATGTCACATTGTGTGCATATGTAGAAATCTTAAATCTGTTTATTAAACTTTGTAAAGTTGACATAACATTTGCATATAAAATGCATAACAATTAAAATGCAAGAAATAAATAATAAAGTGTAAATAGGAAGGAAATAAATTGTCATATTGTTCTTTAGTTTAAGTTAAGATTGGTAACTTCCTTCGTTAGGGTTAGGGTTTTAAAATCTGTGAACAGCAATTTGAAGTCACACACAAAAATAGCTACAAATACTAGTTTGACACAATATTAAACAAAACATTTAAATGGTCAAATAAAATATCCAACAATCCATCAACCAGTCACTTGACAACAGTGTTGCCTAACACATCTATAAAGAGACACTTGACAAACAATAATAACAGACAGCTAAAAATGTGAGTGCAGGAGGATCGCTTGTCGATTACAACTACATTTACATATTCGAATGAGAGAAAATGAGAGAGCTTGGGATGTTGACTCAGAACGCATCGAACTTATGCAAATGGAATTTAGCAATTGTTAAAATCCTGGGCACAATGCAACAAATGTCTGTAACAAGCAAAATTAAACGAGATAGACACATGGTTCCTTTTGAGAATATGCATAGAGTAACTTTCTAAGTCGATTTTTGGATGTGCGTCTCTCTGTCCATGTTAAATTGTAAACAATGCACTATAGGTCAAACAAGCAATTTTGCTGGCCAAAAGTCGAATTTCACGCATTGTCTTATCACTTCTTTTGAGTTACAATCGTGTATGGAACACTTCAAACAAATAAAAACCTTACCGTTACATGGCAAGCCGTTAAACGTGAATTATTAAAATAAAATAAAAAAATATATACATTTGGTATGTTCTTGTTATGATTTAAAGTGGGAATAAAATAGAAGTATAACTATAAGTAAAGAATTAATAAGAAACTATTCGATACTTTTTATCATAAAATGTATCTATGCATATGTGTATATGTTAAAATAGTATTAAAACAAGCGTAACTTTAGATTGATCGGAGAAATTTTAAAACTTTGAGGTTATGAAAAATCATTTTAAATTATTCTCTATACTCATTTTTACACGAATCAAAAGTAATTCTGATGGAAGAATTCGCACAATTTGAATACGAAGCGATTTAAATAATTTAGACTGTATACACAAATTAGTACTTTACACAATTTTGAAAAGCTCAAAACTTTACCAAAATTTTGAATTTTTTTATATTTCTTTTAATATGTATCGTCCACAATCAGGTCTTGACATATGAAATCCAAATAATATATATCTACTAGCTGCGTATTAAATATAAGCTCTAAAACATTTTGTTACTTGTGGGCCACAAATGGTTAAATAAACGCATGCAGAAGCGAAAACGTTAAAGCCTGAAATGATTGAAATGTTAAAATGAATTTTGACATTTTAACATTTCAATCATTGATGAATTGGAATCTTTAAAACAGTCGAATTTAAATAAAACTATTAAAGGTGAAGACAGATCACATCATAAGAGCGATGAGTTCAATGAAGACGGACTAGAACGTATATTAATATTATTAATGACTTATATTTAGAAAATAAAACGGACTTAATTTAAATATTATATGTATGTAATCACAGACGTACGCGACACCACCGAATTGTTTTGTTCACATTAACTTTTGTTATGCAACAGAAAAATTTTAAAACACCGAAACACTGCATTCGACCCTGTATGCAATGATATTCCATAATTTTATTTATTCACTATAATATGAATATATATATATATATATATAAATAAAATGTTTGTCAAATATATGAATTAAATTATGTTTGTTCCCAAAGGGGAACAAAATAATTTAAAGGGTTAATTTCTAAAAAAATGTTCCATTATTCTTTAACATGGTTAAGAAAACTATTCTGGTTGAAATACAATTATTTTTTCAATTTTATGACTTTTGGCCACAAAAACTGCCAGTTTGACCTATAGTGCAATGTACAGGTTTCCATTTATGATCCGAATTGAAGTTACTATAGTAACGTGTGTAAAATTTTGGTTGAAATCGATTCAGACTTACCTATTCCCGTATATAGTTCATTCCGATTTGAAGTAAATGGTTCATCAAAGGCCCAAAGTTAGGCTGACTGGCACAACATTTTGCACAACGTAATGAAGTAAGTGTAGTCTAAAGTGTGCCAAATTTTGTTGGAATCGGTTCAGATTTAGATATAGTTCCAATACATAGTTTCGTCCGATTTTAAGTAATTTGTGCACCAATGACCCAAAGTAAGGCCGATTGGCAAACAATTGTGGACAACGTACTGAAGTTAGTATAGAATAAAGTGTGTCAAGTTTTATTGAAATCGGATCAGATTTGTATATAGCTCCCAGATATATGTTAGTCGATGTCACAAAAGTTTTCACAACGTAGTAAAGTTTGTGTAGTCTAACGTGTGTCAAGTTTTGTTATGTAAATAGTATTCAAACTCCTCATTTTTGTCGGATTTACATGAAATTTTGCAACGTATAACATTGAGCATAGAATGGACGTTATTGCGTTTTGTAGAAGTACAGACATAAGCCATATAACCCATTGAGATAAAATTGTCAATTCCTTTGAATGTATGCCAAATAAATACTCGTAATGTAGGATAACCCTGCAAATCTCAGGCATGTGCGTTAGTTGACGTAGATATAGCATCCGGTGACAATTCTTTCCGAAGTATTGTCTTACACCATTTTATTTCTGAAATGGCAATGCTGTTGTTTTACCAAAGCAACAGGATGTGATTTGAACTATTGGCCTTGTAGGCTCAATGTCGTTTCTGTTCTTCTTGTTTAATTTTTTTCGCAAAACGTCAAATACCATTGTGGCCTGACATTTCATGTCTCTATGACAAAAACTTTTCTAACATCATTGGAATTTTTCTAGCACTTTGTAGTTGGCGTATAAAACACAACAACGTATTAGTCTAATAACCGGAACCGGACTTTTGTTTGGTCACCGTTTGGTAAAATGCCACAGAACATCCGGTGTTGAAAGTCGAAACTAAAATAAATACAAAATGTGGTGTAATTATTTCCGCTCATAAAACAACAAATTTACGGCTTGATTTCGTTGACATAAAATATAAATTAGGATGGATATGTGGTTTGTTCTGGCCTACAATATGAATTAATTATTTGAGGTTTCAAAATTGGTAATGTTTTATCGTTTTGTAGTGAGTATATGACTTGATTATCGAACGTGGTAATGACTACCAAAGTTTCAGATCTGATAAATGATTCTGGTAAGAAGCTCTTTTCCCTTGTTAGTCTTCATTTACATCATGATGGTAATTTATTGTCCACTTCATAGCCTCTAAATTTGTTAATCGGCATTTTTGAGTAATTTTTCTGATTCATAGCCAGTTTTAGTACATGTACAAGTGGAGTAGTTTTATCTATTAAGGTAAAATTAATTGTGTACGATGTATACTGTAATTCTGTTCATTAATGGGCTTGATTGCCTAGAATTACATGGGAAATAAAGGAAATGAAAATATTTCATTTGGGAAAATGCTTCTAAAGCCCTAAAAAATACGTAAATGAAACGGAACTTTTATAAGGGGGCTTTGTTCAAACTTAGACCTATGTAGAACAGTTTTTGCATAAATAGGAAGACCATTGACATGGATTTGGAAGAAATTGTTTATCTGATTTATACAGCTAAATGAACCGATTTAATCACTATATACATATATGATTCAGAAATCTATGCAAAATGTTGTCATTTGGGCAAATGTTAAACCATTGGTGTAAAATTTGTATAAATTTGAACAAAATCAAATAAACATTAAGTGGGAATAGTTCCAAATTTCTCAAAAGCCTAAGACGTGGACCGATGTTAATAACCCATGGTCGTAATATTTGGTATGCAAATAGCGAAGTAAATATGGACTGATATAGTTCATTTCCAAAACTGAACTTTCAGTTTTATAAAATCTACAGTTACCATTATATGGGGCTATATTTACCTTGGACTGATATAGCTCATTTTCGAACCTGACCTTTTAATTCTGCATTTTAATTTGGGTTTTTGGTGCACCATTTACATAAAATTAGTAATATATGGGAGCTATATCATAATCTGACCCGATTTTTTATACCCTCCACCATATTATATAGGGTATATTAGTTTTGTTTTTCCGTTTGTAACGCATCGAAATAATCATTTCCGACCCTATAAAGTATATATATTCTTGATCAGCGTAAAATTCTATGACGATTTAGAATGTCCGTCTGTTGTAATCACTCTAGCGTCTAAACGAATTGTGATAGATCACCAAAATTTTGCATAGCGTCGTCTTTTGTTCGAAGATGGGATATATCGGGCCACGTTTAGACATATCTCCCCCCAATTTTCGGTATTTTGAGGTTCTTGCTCTCGTTTTTTAACCGAATTCGCTGAAATTTGGTAATTTGAGTTCTTATTGGGTAGCAAATCTCCCCACTATAAGGGTACCCCCCAATTTTCTTGAGCACGTTTTTCAACCGAATTTGCTGAAATTTGGTACTTTGAGTTATTATTTGGAAGAAAATCTCCCCACCAAATATAGCTCAATTTTTTCGGATAGCCTCTATAAAACAAAGGTTATGAACTATATCGACCCGTATTTAGGCCCGGGTCATATATAAAACATCCTACATATTAAAATTTAGCGTGATGCACGGTATTAGGATTCAAAACTAAATTATTACCTTGGAACTTGAGCTATATCGTCCCTTAATTAGGCATAACCACTTATATAATGAAAATAACAAGTATTCGCTAATTCCTACACAATGTTGTCAATATTGGTCCCGCTTTAGTATGCCTCATATAAATTATCCCTCTAAATTGGAGTATTTTCAGGATTTTATACACATGTTTCACCCTACTATGTCAACATTTTGGGGAAAACCCCCTATTGACATTTCTTGTTGGTTTACAACAGTCGATTGGTAGAATTGTAGTTATATGTATGTACCCTATATTTTAATTTCAAAATGTTCAGTATTTCTATGGTGGAGGGTATCCAAAATTCGGCCCGTTCGAACTTAACTCGTATACAATATTCCGTATAGCCGTATTTCTTATGGAATTGGCTATAGAAAGCATGGAGTGGTATGCAATACTCGTTATTTACACTAAAATTTATAGCCGACATAAGCCTCACCTAGGGTAAAACTTTCAATATTGTAATTAAATTGGGATACAATAACATAAATCCCCAATATTGTTGTTGACTTTCGTTCCATAGATATTGATTTTCAACGCAGATATATGCATACCTACAAATACGATATATTGATATGTAAATACAACGTGAAACTGGGCTTATTTCAAGCAAACTTTCATGTATATTTCGTATTTACACACACATATAATGTCCAACCAAACCGATTGCCGCAATCGAATATCAAGATACAACGAGAGGATGTTGACATTGTTAAGGGATAACATCCTGCGTGTTGAGAATGCTGCTTTTCCTCTTGGCCTTCTTTTATTGGAGAATATTCATACATAGTGTGTGTATGTGTTAGCAAGTATGTCCCGTAGTACGTGACTTTACATTGACATATCAGACCAGATTAAAATATTACTATAAGAAATATATGCGTTCCCGTATATATATATATGTGTGTGTGTGTTTGGACGTGGATGACACACGTATGTAAATACATTTATTGATGGCACTGGTGTACCATTCCCACGCAAATTTAATTTCAGATAATATTGTTATTAAAAGACAAAAAAATATAAAAAAAAAATTAGAAAAATGTTCTGTTTATACCCTTCACCACACTGTGGTGCAGGGTATTATGTCTTTGTGCATATGTTTGTAACAGGCAAAAGGAAACGAGATAGACACATCGTTCCTTTTGGGATTATGCATAGATTCACTTTCTGAGTCGATTTAGGCATGTCCGTCCGTCCGTCCGTCCATGTATTTTTGTCAACAAAGTACAGGTCGCATTTATGATCCGATTTGGATGAAATTTGGCATAGGTCACTTATTTGGCTCAAGGACGAACCCTTTTGAAATTGGGAAAAATCGGTTCAGATTTAGATATAGCTCCCATATATATTTTCGTCCGATTTAATGTAAATGGAGCACCAAAGTCCCCATATATCTTTCGATTTGCACAAAATTTAGCAGAGCGTTTTACCAAATCTAAATTTTGCAAATACAGATTGTTCTCTTCTAGCGCCTCTATAAAGTGCCATACCAAAGTCCCCATATATCTTTCGATTTGCACGAAATTTGGCAGAGCGTAATGAACAAGGTCTAGAACGATGTGTGCAAAGTTTCGTGACAATCGGTTCAGATTTAGATATATCTCCCACATATATGTTCATCCGATTTAAGGTAATCGGTGAATCAAAGTCCCTACAAATCTTTCGATTTGCACGAAATTTGGCATAGCGTACTGAATTGCGTCTAATGTGCGCTAAGTTTCGTGAAAATCGTTTCAGATTTAGATATAGCTCCCAAATATAGTTTCGCCCGATTTTAGCTAATTGGTGCACCAAAGTCCCTGGAAATCTTTTCATTTGCACGAATTTTGGCATAGCGTACTGAATTAAGTCTAGAACGATGTGTGCAAAGTTTCGTGAAAATCGGTTCAGATTTAGATATAGGCCATATATACTTTTATCCGATTTTAGTTAATTGGTGCACCAAAGTCTCTAAAAATCATTCGATTTGCTAGCTATATCTAAATCTGAAAATCGGTTCCGATTTAGACATAGCTCCCATATATATTTTCGTCCGATTTTATGTAATTGGTGCACCAAAGCCCCTCGATTTGCACGAATTTTGGTATAGGGTTCTGAATTAAGTCTAGAATGATGTTGCTACGCTTCATGAAAAGATCCATAGCTAGGCCGATTAACACAACGTACTGAAGTAATATAAATTAGTCTCTGGCAAGTTACCTGAAATCGGTACAGACATAGATATATAATAAAAACGGGTCGTCTGTTAGGATACATATGTAGAATATACTCAAAGTGGTGAAGGGTATCATATAGTCGGCCCAGTCCGACTTTACTACTTTCCTTACTGGTTTATCTGTATGGAAAAAAAATTTTAAAATAAAATATTGTCATAATGTCGCTCTTTTGCTTTTAGAAGGCCTTCACAAGGGATTAGCATTTGAAAAATTAGTAAATCTCATATTATGCGATTTTTAAGCTTCATACCATAGGGTTTGGCACCTTCTTGTACATCGTCCTCAAATTTAATACATTTTTTAAAATTGTAAATTCCATATGATTCCATATTTTATACATTAATTCACATCGTAAAAATTTTACCAAATCTAAATTTTGCAAATATAGATTGTTCTCTTCTAGCGCCTCTATAAAGTGCCATAAAATGTAAAAGTACTTTTTTAATGGACATATATGATATTAAAATTGCTCGACCCTGACACATGACACAGTATATGAAAAGTTCGATTCAAAAAATTTAACGAATTTTCCCCTTTTTCCTAAATATAATACACTTTTTTTTAATTAATTTGTAGTTCCCTGGAATTGTTTGTTTTTCCACTTTATATTTAATACCTGAAGATTATTTTGTATGATTTATCATTTCACTGTGGCTGCGAACTGATTTATCCCCAGCCATTAAAAGCTATTTTATTTTGCAATGCACCCAAAGGGCGTTAATAAATCTATGTAATTTCTGTTGTTTATTAATGTTTATTAACAGAAAAAACAACGACATAAAATGAAACTCATTAATTATGTATTCAATAACCAGTATCCACATAACTCATTTCATTACATATGGATTACAAGCCAATGCCATAAAAAGTCTTTTGAATTCCAGAGATTGCGGTAGTCCAGCATATGGATCATTTATTGTCCACTATTGGTTGGTGTTATTGTCATTTGTGGGATGGTCCAACACGTTCAACGTTGTACCTTATCCGCCAATTAAATATCATAATGAGACATCAAATTGAATGAGGATGAGAATGGACGGATGTTATACCCAGAATTATGGATGATGGACAACTGTTGATGAAGCTCAAATTTACTTGTTGTAGATGATAGGCACTTGAATGCATTAAAATAAGGAAAGGCTTGTCTTAAGTAAAGCATGTTTATATGTACAAGTCTTGTGAATACATTTATTTCGACAAATGCATGGTCGCTAAATTTGTAGGGAAGGTGCCAGCAGGAATGGACCGTAGTGCTCATCTTTGCGTTTAATTTATATTCAGAACAAATTTTATGGTTTGCAACGTTTTATGCAAATCGTATATACAATATGACTTATACCAAATTTTAAAATGATAGGAATGATCTCGGCTGAAAAGTATGACACCTTCAAATCCAAAATTTGAGAATAGCCTCCTTAATATTTCAATCTGTATTGAATTTCGTATAAATAAAAACATATACGCATTTTTTCAATTAGAAGCAGAATACTGATTATAATTACTTTGTTGGATTTTTTGGATTAAAGCAAATACTTGTTTTATATTTTTCTTTAATAAAATTTGTTCTCACTTTATTTAATTTTGTTTTTTTAATTTGTTACCATTCTTTTTTTTATTTATTTGTTATATGTACTTTTTCAATAATTCGTTTTAATTGCAGTTTCATCAGTTGCTTTATATGGTAAGTTTACACAAATGGTTTATTTCTTTTGTATTTATTTATTTATTAATTTTTTGGTCTTATAACATAATTTCTTTTTAATTAATTTTTGCAATTAACTTATAATTTTTTTTTAATATTTTTTGTTTAATTTGTCTATATTATTACAATTAACATTTTTGTAATTATTTACTATATTATACAACAATTAGCTTCGCAAATATTTATTTTATTTCATTAAACTACATTTAACTAATATCTAATTAAAATTTAATTTATTTGCCATTACGTTAGGAAGGTTAGGTGTTTTTTAAGGATGTAGTTTAGTGTGTTTTTATTTTATATACAACAATGCTTTATTGTGTTATTCGGATTTAGAATTGAAAAATAATGTTTCGTGAATGGGCGAAGAAAATCATTCTATGGCAATAGGAAAGTTCTAGTTAAATAGAAAACCAAAATTAAATTTTTTAAAACTGGGAATTTTGGGTGTCCACAAAATTTACTGTAAAAAGATGTAATGAGGATATCTTGTATATACCTAAAGCGGTGAAGAGTATCATATTGCCGGCCATATAATTTTTTTTTACTTTCATTTCGTGCACTTCCTCATATACTCCATAGTTATTGGTCTGTCCTTAAAGAAAATTGATCTATATTGATGGGAAATTTTCGTGAAAATAAATTACTAGCTGGACCAGTGGCACTTCGCTGCCCCTACCAAAGGCCAAAAAAGTAAATCCATAATATTGTAATATTACGATGGAATGTGTAACTGACTTAGAATTTTTAAATGTATAGCATTATTGCTATGAGAAAAAAACCGTAACTCAAGTGGCAGTGCATTCCAACATCGCGCAAATATTCCATATTCGAGGTATCAAAATATTGTGGTTTCTGGAGGAGTGTATGAAAGAAAATAACATCCTCAAGTGACCACGGTAATATATATTGTGAATAAATCTTTCAAAAGAACATCCAAGAAAGCGAGTAACATATTCCGACACGTGATTGCCACTACTTAGATTATAAATAAAGCGTGTTATGGTATTAATAATTCGCTTTAGCTTATTAACATGCAAATCAATGGATCCCGAATACACTCCAAGTCCATATAAGAGCAGCGACATTAACAGAGCATTTGCCAGTTGTAGAAAAATATACAGACAGCCGCAGCTCGTCTGTATAACAAATAAGAAGACACGGACAGCCGACCGTTCTTGTTGAGTGGTTGTAAGGCACTAATTTTATTTTAAAATATTTATACTTAGGTTCTATTTAAACAACTCTTTCTTAGCCTAATCTCAAACACAAAATACTTATCAGTAAACTATTTGTTCTAATAATAGAATTTGATCTGTGGAGAGTTTCCCATCGTGTGCGTCATAAAATCTCAACACAAACAACAACAGTCTTATCAGCGTTCCATGTGGGATTATAAAGTTACTTATTAACAATAATGATTTTGAACTCTATATCTAATACATTCTTATATAAATCTAAAGCAATGAGCAAATTATTCTATCATAATAATATTACTTATTAACAATAATGATCTTATGTAAACACTCCAACGATCAAATCTTTCATCATCCAGGCAACACCATTTCTCTGTGGCGATTTCTTCTTCCATTCTTCATTGACCGGAGGTTTTAATTCATATTTGATGTTTCCACTTACACATTCGACTTCCTTAAGGCGTTCTTCTGTTTCCGTGAGAAGTACTGATTTGTCCGTTTTTGCATATTTTCCCCTAAATCTGGAGAAGTGATTAAATACATTACAATGTAAATTACCTTCGGGGATTAGTGAACTGTATTCCCTTTTTACACCAAACGTCACATCATTCTTGGCTTCCAAATCCATATGGACAACATAATTTTCTTCTTCATTGCTTCCTTCTGCAATTCCTTCGTCTATGGAGTAAACATCACAATACTAGTCCTCATTCTGTAGATCGACTTCTTGTTCCTGTTTCCTCAGATCAATTCCGCCATCTTCCCTTTTTCATAAGCGGGTCCATAGATTCTGCTACTTTAAACTGCAGGATTTTTTCTTGTTTCTGTTTTTCGTAGTCATCTGTTTCTAATTCATGTTTTTTCTCCAGTGGACTGTCTCCATCATAGCCTTTTGCAATTAAATTCCCTCCGCAGTGAGGGCTTGCCGGGGGCACCAAAATATCATTGGATGGTTCCAACTTATTACACAGCTCCTCCTTTACATCAAAGTATATGTCCTCCATACGCTTCAATTTGAAGAACATATCTTCAGAAAACTCCACATTTGAATTTTTTGGAATCAACTTTTTGATTTCCATATATATTGCCTTCAAATATTCCATTTCCGATAGGGCTTTTTCTTTGGACATTGTAGGCAATTCCATTTTCACTTCATCGCATCGCTCAATTACATAATCAGCTTCATTATATATTTCCTCTAATGCGAAATCATAAATCTTCATGTTCTTGGCGTAGATATGACAATATAACTCCGGATAATTCCGCTTGATTCCATCCACTTTCTTTACCATGCTTTCACAAATTTGGGTCACCTGCTCCAGATCAGCATTTACTCCTTCATCATTGATTTCGAATGCAAGTTGCTTCAGTTCAGCCAACTTGTTTTTAATAATCTTCACCCATTCCTTTAGTAGACCTTCTGGTCGGAAGGGTATTCTTTCCGTTAAATATGCACATATGTCGTTCAACTCCTGCGCCTCTCGATTAAACCGCCTATAAATTTTCGTTCTCTCCTTCTCATCAAGTCTTTTTTCCCAAGACTCTATGGAGAAGTCTAACTCCATCTCCATTTTATTTTATAAAAAACTGTTCACCTCATAGAACAGAAAATTTAGCAATTCTTGAGCTCCTTACTCAAAATTGCTTTTATATTTTTTTCCACTTTTGCTGGTTGTACTGAGTCTCTTACCACGGGTGGGTGAAAACTCAGTTTTTCGAAGGACCAAAAAATGTTAAAATTATACAGACAGCCGCAGCTCGCCTGTATAAGAAATGATAAGACACGACACGGAGCAGACAGCCTCAGCTCGTCTGCACTCCAAATAAAATAAGACACGGACAGCGGACCCTTCCTGTTGAGTGCTTGTAAGGCACTAATTTTATTTTAAAATATTTATCCTTAGGTTCTACTTAAACAACTCTTTCTTAGCCTAATCTCAAACACAAAATACTTATCAGTAAACTATTTGTTCTAATAATAGAATTTGATCTGTGGAGAGTTTCCCATCGTGTGCGTCATAAAATCTCAACACAAACAACAACAGTCTTATCAGCGTTCCATGTGGGATTTTAGACTCTTCTGTTCAAAGTATTTTGAACATGCTGACGACTAGCAAGAAGAGCTAACAAATTAAATTTCTGTTCAAAGGATTTTGAACACCAGTATTAACTTTACACGTTGCGTTAAATATAAATTAGATGCAAAAATTCTACGCAAAATGTTCCAATCTTTCCCCGCTTAAACAGTTGCTGTAAAACAATAATTTTGCACTGATCTAGGAATATATTGAAGGATGAGGGATTATGATTATTAGAACAAAATCCCAAAGCTTTTGGTTTGAAAAAATTGACATTAAAATAATGCACAATTTTGCCCGATTTCATCACAATGGTCCTCCAAAGATTCTATGACCGTTCTATCTACTGGATGTTGTAGATGTTAATATGCCTTGGATGTACCCAAAGTGGTGTAGGGTATCATATAGTCGGCGCATCCGACTTTTGAACTTTCCTTACTGGTTTAGGTATATATATTTTTTTGTTATTTTTTTTCAAATGAACTTTCATATCAGTTTTTATTAGTATAGTTTAATTTTTTTTCGTCTTGTTTTTGTTGTATCGTTTAAAATTCTTTTATTTCATAATAATTTTTTCAATGTTTGTGACTGAATGTCACTTTATGATGTTGTTGCTGATATTCAATTTTAAAATTAATGTCCGAATTTTCCTGTATCTGTTTTGTTTCAATGAATAATTAACATTTGCAATGTGCGTTGTTTTCATCTTCTTTGCTTTCATTTTTGTTTGGGTTTTATCAATTGTTTTCGAAAAAATTAACAATAACATTAACATATATTTTAGTATATTTACAAACATTGTTTAAATAATTTTTAATATGATATTTTTTATTGACTGGTAAATGGAATGTGAAATTGTGTAAAAACCGTGTTTCGTTTATGTATTTGAGTTTGTTTGTCTTGTTTACTTATTCGGATGTTTACTTATTCGGATTATATAACATATAGTAGGTGTTTTCTTTAATTTTTATATAAGCTGCTATTATCAGTAAATGCTTATATTTTAGAACATTGAAACATTATTGATTACATTTTTGCTTTTGACAATTTTTTAAAGCCTAGTGTGAGAATGAAATCGACATTTTTTTGCAAAGCGTGAAGGAAGTACTTCCAGCTGTCCATGTGAATGGACAATTCGACATCGTAAACCAGTAAGGAAAGTAGTAAAGTCGGACGGGGCCGACTATAAGATACCCTTAAACAGGACTATTAACATGAAATTGGATGAAATAAAATATGTGATATTTATCTAAATTTGAATCTACCTAGATCTATCCATAAACATGTCATTCGTTTGTTACAATGGGACAAAAGTATGTAAATCGACTTCAAACAAATATAAATAGGTCATCCGTTGGGCTATATCTGTATTTCTAGAAAACGCAACTACGTAATTATATGCTCAATTTTGTAAGTTGTGCAAAATTTGATGTCAATCTGACTAACATGAGCAGTTTATTACCCAATTTACTTGAAATCGGGCGAAAATATATATGGAAGCTTTATCCAAATATTAAGCGATTTCAAACAAACTTGTCACAGGTTAGGTTATTCTAATTTCAGAACGTTTTGTTCCTATTGTTTCCTTGGTGCGTCAATTATTTAAAATCAATCTATAATAAAAGGGACCGATTTTCACGAAACAAGGCAGGCACCACTCTAGGCTCAATTCAGTTCGTTGTGCCAAATTTAGTGCAAATCGAAGGATATATAGGGACTTTGGTGCACCATTTACATAAAATCGGACGAAACTATATATGGGAGCTATATCTAAATCTGGACCGATTTTCTCGAAACTTGGCAGACATCATTCTAGACTCAAGTCAGTACGTTATGCCGAATTTCGTGCAAATCGAAAGATATATAGGGATTTTGGTGCACCATTTACATAAACTCGAACGAAACTATATATGGGAGCTATATCTAAATTAGGACCGATTTTCTCGAAACTTGGCAGACATCTCTCTAGGCTCAATTCAGTACGTTATTTCAAATTTCATGCAAATCGAAGGACATATAGGGACTTTGGTGCACCATTTACATGAAATCGGGCGAAACTATATATGGGAGCTATATCTAAATCTGGACCGATATTCTCGAAACTTGACAGACATCACTCTAGGCTTAATTCAATACGTTATGCCAATTTTCATGCAAATCGAAAGATATATAGGGACTTTGGGGCACCATTTACATGAAATCAGACGAAACTATATATGGGAGCTATATCTAAATCTTGACCGATTTTCACGAAACTTGGCAGACATCATTCTAGACCTAAATGATTAAGCTGTACCAAATTTCGTGCAAATCGAAAGATATATAGGTACCGTTTACATTAAATCGGTTAAATATATATATGGGAGCTATATCTAAATCTGAACCGATTTTTCCCAATTTCAATAGTGTTCGTCCTTGGGCCAAACAAATGAGCTGTGCCAAATTTCATCCAATTCGGATCATAAATGCGACATGTACTTTGCTCACAAAAATACATGGACAGACAGACGGACGGACGGACATGCATAAATCGACTTAGAAAGTGATTCTATGCATATTCTCAAAATGAACCATGTGTCTATCTCGTTTCCTTTCAGTACGTTGTGCCAAATTTAGTGCAAATCGAAGGATATATAGGGACTTTGGTGCACCATTTACATAAAATCGGAAGAAACTATATATGGGAGCTATATCTAAATCTGGACCGATTTTCTCGAAACTTGGCAGACATCATTCTAGACTCAAGTCAGTACGTTATGCCGAATTTCGTGCAACTCGAAAGATATATAGGGATTTTGGTGCACCATTTACATAAAATCGAACGAAACTATATATGGGAGCTATATCTAAATTAGGACCGATTTTCACGAAACTTGGCAGACATCACTCTAGGCTCAATTCAGTACGTTATGCCAAATTTCGTGCAAATCGAAGGACATATAGGGACTTTGGTGCACCATTTACATGAAATCGGGCGAAACTATATATGGGAGCTATATCTAAATCTGGACCGATATTCTCGACACTTGGCAGACATCACTCTAGGCTTAATTCAATACGTTATGCCAATTTTCGTGCAAATCGAAAGATATATACGGACTTTGGGGCACCATTTACATGAAATCAGACGAATCTATATATGGGAGCTATATCTAAATCTTGACCGATTTTCACGAAACTTGGCAGACATCATTCTAGACCTAAATGATTAAGCTGTACCAAATTTCGGGCAAATCGAAAGATATATAGGGACCGTTTACAGTAAATCGGTTAAATATATATATGGGAGCTATATCTAAATCTGAACCGATTTTTCCCAATTTCAATAGGGTTTGTCCTTGGGCCACACAAATGAGCTGTGCCAAATTTCATCCAATTCGGATCATAAATGCGACCTGTACTTTGCTCACAAAAATACATGGACAGACAACAGACGGACGGACATGCTTATATAGAAAGTGATTCTATGCATATTCTCAAAAGTGATTCTATGCATATTCCTTTTGCCTGTTACAAACATATGCACAAAGACATAATACCCTGTACCACAGTGTGGTGAAGGGTATAAAAACAATCCATCTCTTAAAGCTGGACAGTCTCTAAAACATATAATGTACCACCAATATTTCAAGCAAATACAACGTTACTGGATAAGGATGTTTGCAATACAATGTACTTGTAATATTAACCGGCAGATGGAAAGGGATATTATGCGCTACAACCTTCTGATGCACGATTTTTAGGGTACCATGTATGTTCATATGGTTTGTCCATCTAACTTGGCAAATCAATATATTCTTTCTCTACATCTACACTTTACTACACCTTCAAAATAATGAGTCACACTAAATGAGCTAGTGCATGTAGTTAAGTTCATGTGTAAATATCCATGTTAAAAATTGTACCTAAACACAAAGCAAGAAATTTCTCGGTCAGTGTCATTGTATAGGGTTATTCAATATATATACAAATGCAAATGCGTATGGCAATATCCCAACTATAATCTGGGTAATTCAAATGATCGCTTTTATACCTGTGGTACAGGGCCAAAGGAAACAGATAGACACACATTTTTGCACAACGTACATAAAATCACTTTCTAGTGATTTTGACGTGTGTCGGTTTGTTGAAATTGGTACAGGTCGCATTTATGATCCGAATTTGGCCAAAACTCCCATATATAGTTTGCGTTTGGGCCAATTGATTTTATGTTAGTGTAGTTTGAGGTGTCAAGTTTTGTTGAAATTGGTTCAGATTTTGATAAAACTCAAAGTCAGTAATAGGTGCCGTCAGGCCGATTGGTACAAAATTTTGCACAACGTACTGAAGTTAGTGTGTTCTAATGTGTGTTAAGATTTGTTGAAATGAGTTCAGATATGTATAGATTCGTCCGAGTTTATGTAAATGATTGAACTAGAAACCAAAATATGACTTATAGGAACAAAACGTACTGAAATTAGTATAACCTATCCTATGAGAACTTTCGTTGAAATTGGTTCATATACATATTTTCGTACGATTCCAAGTAAGTTCACCAAACTCCTCATGTTTGTCAGATTGACATGAAATTTTGTAACTCGTAAAAAATTGAGCATAGAATTAGGTACTTGCGTTTTGTAGAAGTACAGACATAGCCCATATCTATTTCAGACCGATTTCGTGTTATTGGGCTCCAAATATTCAACG
>NW_026878670.1:0-24907 GCF_032173495.1 Musca vetustissima | reverse complement strand
TAATGACCCCTAGAAGCCTCGGAATTTTTAAAACATATTTTTAGTGACCCCTAGAAGCCTTGGAATTTTTAAATTATATTTTTAACCAGTAAGGAAAGTAGTAAAGTCGGACGGGGCCGACTTTATGATACCCTTCACCACTTTGGGTGTTTTCAACAGGACCATTAAAATGAAATTGGATGAACTAAAATAGTTGACATTTATTTAAATGTGAATCTACCTAGATATATCCATAAAGTATGTAAATCGACTTCAAACAAATATAAATAGGTCATCCGTTGGGCTATATCTGTACTTCTAGAAAACGCAACTACGTAATTCTATGCTAAATTTTGTAAGTTGTGCAAAATTTGATGTCAATCTGACTAACATGAGGAGTTTGATGCCCAATTTACTTGAAACCGGGGGAAAATATATATGGAAGCTCTATCCAAATATTAAGCGATTTGAAACAAACTTGTCACAGGTTATGTTGTTCTAATTTCAGAAAGTTTTGTTCCTATCAGCCTACAGGTTCCTTGGTGCGTCAATTACTTAAAATCAATCTATAATAAAAGGGAGCTATATCTAAATCTGGACCGATTTTCACGAAAAAAGCAGACATAAATCTAGGCTCAGTTCAGTACGTTATGCCAAATTTCGTGCAAATCGAAAGGTATATAGCGACTTTGGTGCACCATTTACATGAAATCGGACGAAACTATATATGGGAGCTATATAGAAATCTGGACCGATTTTCTCGAAACTTGGCAGATATCACACTAGGCTCATTTCAGTACGTTATGCCAAATCTCTTGCAAATCGAAGGATATATAGGGACTTTGGTGCACAATTTACATGAAATCGGACGAAACTATATATGGGAGCTATATAGAAATCTGGATCGATTTTCTCGAAACTTGGCAGATATCACTCTAGGCTTAATTCAGTACGTTATGCCAAATTTCGTGCAAATCGAAAGATATATAGGGACTTTGGGGCACCATTTACATTAAATCGGACGAAACTATATATGGGAGGTATATCTAAATCTGAACCGATTTTCTCAAAACTTGGCAGACATGACTCTAGGCTCAATTCAGTACGTTATGCCAAATTTCGTGCAAATCGAAGGATATATAGGACCTTTGGTGCACTATTTACATGAAATCGGACGAAACTATATATGGGAGCTATATAGAAATCTGGACCGATTTTCACGAAACTTGGCAGACATAATTCTAGGCTCAATTCAGTACGCCAAGCCAAATTTGGTGCAAATCGAAAGATATATAGGGATTTTAGTGCACCATTTACTTGAAATCGGACGAAACTATATATGGGAGCTATATCTAAATCTGGACCGATTTTCACGAAAATTGGCAGACATCATTCTAGACCTAAATGATTAGGCTGTACCAAATTTCGTGCAAATCGAAAGATATATAGGGACCGTTTACATTAAATCGGTTAAATATATATATGGGAGCTATATCTAAATCTGAACCGATTTTTCCCAATTTCAATAGGGTTCGTCCTTGGGCCGAATAAGTGACCTATGCCAATTTTCATCCAATTCAGATAATAAATGCGGCCTGTACTTTGTTTACAATTTAACATGGACAGACAGACGGACAGACGGACGGACGGACGGACGGACATGCATAAATCGACTTAGAAAGTGATTCTATGCATATTCTCAAAAGGAACCATGTGTCTATCTCGATTATTTTTGCCTGTTACAAACATATGCACAAAGACATAATACCCTGTACCACAGTGTGGTGAAGGGTATAAAAATCCTTAGAAACCAGGGAATTTTTAAAGAATTTTTGAAGGACCTATAGAACCGATGGAATGTGAAAGGTATATTTTTAGGGACCGCTAGAAGCCTTCGAATTTTTAAAGTATAATTTAGGTACCCCTAGAAGCCTTTGAATTTTTAAAGTATATTTTAGGAACCCCTAGAAGCCGTGGAATTTCTATAGTATACTTATAGGGACCAATAAAAAACATGGAATTTTTAAATCAAATTTTTAGGGACCTACTTAATGGGTGGAATTTATGGAGAATATTGTTTAGAAGCTTATAAAGGAGTTGGATTAAAAAAAGTTATTTTTATGATTTTATATACGAGTTTTTGAAAAATATTTCTGTGAACTTATATAAGTCGTGTATTTTTTATACCCCTGTGGTACAGGGTATTATGTCTTTGTGCATATGTTTGTAACAGGCAAAAGGAAACGAGATAGACACATAGTTCTTTTTGAGAATATGCATAGAATCACTTTCTGAGTCGATTTATGCATGTCCGTCCGTCCGTTTGTCTGTCCATGTTAAATTGTAAACAAAGTACAGTTCGCATTTATGATCCGATATGGATGAAATTTTGCACAAGTCGCTTATTTGGCCCAAGGATTAACCCTATTTAAATTGGGAAAAATGGGTTTAGATTTAGATATAGCTCCCATATATATTTTCGTCCGATTTAAGGTAAATGGGGCACCAAGGTCCCTCTATATCATTCGATTTGCACGAAATTTTGCATAGAGTACTGAATTAGGTCCAGAGTTAAGTGTGCCAAGTTTCGAGAAAATCGGTTCAAATTTAGATATAGCTTCGTCCGATTTAAGGTAAATGGTGCAACAAAGTCCCCTTATATCATTCGATTTGGAAGAAATTCGGCATAGAGTACTGAATTAGGTGCAGAATGATGTGTGCCAAGTTTCTAGAAAATCGGTTCCGATTTAGATATAGCTCCCATATATAATATCGTCCTTATTAATGTAAATGCTGCACCAAAGTCCCATATATCATTCGATTTGCTCGAAATTTGGCATAGAGTATTGAATTAGGTCTAGAATGATGCTCTTATATATAGTTTTGTACAATTTTATGTATATGGTACACCAAAGTCCCTATATACCTTTCGATTTGCATGAAATTTGGCACAGCGTACTAAATTAAGTCTAGAATGATGTGTCCTAAGTTTCGTGAAAATCGATTCAGATTTAGTAAATGGTACACAAAAGCCCCTATATATCTTTCGAGTTGCACGAAATTTGTCATAGCGTACTGAATAAAGTCTAGAATGACGTGTGCCAAGTTTCGAGAAAATCCGGTCAGATATATATATAGCTCCAATCAGGGACGTACGCAGGGGGGCGGCCCGGGGGGCCCGGGACCCCCCGAAATGAATTTTTTTCACAGTAAATTTTTGTTTGAAACAGAGAATTTTTTCATTTTGCTTTAAATCGATTTACAAGATTTAACATAAGTTGCATGTCAATGTTCCGTCGAAAGGGCGACGTCTTTTAGGATACATAAGTAGAATATACTTTATGTGGTGAAGGGTATCATATAGTGGGCCCAGTCCGTCTTTACTACATTCCTTGCTGGTTTAAAGAATATGTTTATGAACTTCTCCTTGTCCCTATTTAAATTTCGTCGACTGTTCAGGCTTCTTTTTCGTCCATGTTTCTTTTTTGTTTTTCATTTTCCTTAGTGCTGGCTTTTAGAGACCATAAAGAAAAGTACGTACTTACTTAAGTTTAAATGAAACAATTTAAGGACATCGTAGAAGAATATGAATTTAAATATATTTTCTTAAGTGAGAAAAAAAATCCCAAAATCTTTGTCAATAAAAGCCAGTAAGGAAAGTAGTAAAGTCGGACGGGGCCGACTATATGATACCCTTCACCACTATGGGTATATTAAACTGGACTATTAGCATGAAATTGGATGAAATAAAATATGTGATATTTATCTAAATGTTAATCTACGTAGATCTATCCATAAAGTATGTAAATCGACTTCAAACAAATATAAATGGGTCATCCGTTGGGCTATGTCTGTACTTCTAGAAAACGCAACTACATAATTCTATGCTCAATTTTGTACGTTGTGCAAAATTTGATGTCAAACTGACTAACATGAGGAGTTTGATGCCCAATTTACTTGAAATCGGGCGAAAATATATATGGAAGCTCTATCCAAATATTAAGCGATTTCAAACAAACTTGTGACAGGATAGGTTATACTAATTTCAGAACGTTTTGTTCCTATTGGTTCTTGGTGCGTCAATTACTTAAAATCAATCTATAATAAAAAGGAGCTATATCTAAATCTGGACCGATTTTCACGAAACAACGCAGACATCACTCTAGGCTCAATTCAGTACGTTATGCCAAATTTTGTGCAAAACGAAAGATATATAGGGACTTTGGTGCAACATTTACATGAATTCGGACGAAACTATATGTGGGAGCTATATAGAAATCTGGACCGATTTTCACGAAACTTGGCAGACATCATTCTAGACTCAATTCAGTACGTTATGCCAAATTTCGTGCAAATCGAAGGATATATATGGACTTTGGTGCACCATTTACATGAAATCGGACGAAACTATATATGGGAGCTATATGTAAATCTTGACCTATTTTCACGAAACTTGGCAGACATCATTCTAGGCCTAAATGATTAGGCTGTACCAAATTTCGTGCAAATCAAAAGATATATAGGGACTTTGGGGCACCATTTACATGAAATCGGACGAAACTATATATGGAAGATATATCTAAATCAGGACCGATTTTCATGAAACTTGGCAGACATCATTCTGGGCTCAATTAAGTACGTTATGCCACATTTCGTGCACCTCGAAGGATATATAGGGACTTTGGTGCACCATTTACATGTAATCGGACGAAACTATATATGGGAGCTATATCTAAATCTGGACCGATTTTCTCGAAACTTGGCAGACATCATTCTGGGCTCAATTAAGTACGTTATGCCAAATTTCGTGCAAATCGAAGGATATATATGGACTTTGGTGCACCATTTACATGTAATCGGACGAAGCTATATATGGGAGCTATATCTAAATCTGGACCGATTTTCTCGAAACTTGGCAGACATCATTCTAGGCTCAATTAAGTACGTTATACCAAATTTCGTGCAAATCGAAGGATATATAGGGACTTTGGTGCACCATTTACATGAAATCAGACGAAACTATATATGGGAGCTATATCTAAATCTGGACCGATTTTCTCGAAACTTGGCAGACATCATTCTGGGCTCAATTAAGTACGTTATGCCAAATTTCGTGCAAATCGAAGGATATATAGGGGCTTTGGTGCACCATTTACATGTAATCGGACTTTGGGGCACCATTTGTATGAAATCGGACGAAACTATATATGGGAGCTATATCTAAATCTGGACCGATTTTCACGAAACTTGGCAGACATCACACTAGGCTTAATTCAGTACGTTATGCCAAATTTCGTACAAATCAAAAGATATATAGGGACTTAGGGGCACCATTTACATGAAATCGGACGAAACTATATATGGGAGCTATATCTAAATCTGGACCGATTTTTCGAAAATTGGCAGACATGATTATAGGCCTAAATGATTAGCCTGTACCAAATTTCGTGCAAATCGAAAGATATATAGGGACCGTTTACATTAAATCGGTTAAATATATATATGGGAGCTATATCTAAATCTGAACCGATTTTTCCCAATTTCAATAGGGTTCGTCCTTGGGCCGAATAAGTGACCTATGCCAAATTTCATCCAATTCGGATCATAAATGCGACCTGTACTTTGTTTACAATTTAACATGGACAGACAGACAGACAGACGGACGGACGGACATGCATAAATCGACTTAGAAAGTGATTCTATGCATATTCTCAAAAGGAATCATGGGTTTATCTCAATTATTTTTGCCTGTTACAAACATATGCACAAAGACATAATACCCTGTACCACAGTGTGGTGAAGGGTATAAAAAAAAAAAAAAACAGAAAATGTCCACCAAAGGATTATTATATATTTAAATTGTATGTTTCTGGGCTTGAGTTTAGTTATGATAGGAATCTAATTAAAACATTTATATATTTTTTTTTTAAATATATAAATTAAAACGTATATTTAAAGCTTACTTTATATGCTATAAAAATGCTCTCCTCCTTGGGTGCGTATAATTATCAACATAACTCATACGACAGCTGGTCTAACCTACTTCACATTAGAATTTCCATCATATCTTCCCATATTCCACCGTGTTGAGATAATTTACATCCCATTACGTGCTACGCCATAACTGCTTAATAACATTTTTGGAATATTGAATTTATTTTTTTATTTTATGTTTCGTTATTTATAAATTTGGGCCAATTTATTTTTTGTTTCGGTGCAACCTCAAAAATAGGCCAAACTGAAAATTGCAACACAACTAGCCAACATTTGCTGTCATCAACTTTCACTTACATCCGTTCAACAATTTTTCTCCAACATTCATACATACATTTACACACACACAAACATATAACGTTTCATTTCATTTGATTCAATTAAGTTTCTGTATATCGTACATTTCATTTGAATTAATTAACACACAGATGTTTGTGAATGTGCATATTGTAATATGTACAGCTACAACTATAAATAGTACAGAATGTGGACGTTGGGGTGGATTGCATATTCCCAAAAATCAACAGTTAAAAACTCCCTTATGATAGAAATCTAGAAAAAACAATAAATGAAAATTCCTATGAAAACAATTGGATTTGGGTTTTTTGTATATTGTCCCCTGAAGGTTATACGAAGTTCAGCATTAGGGATTATGAAGAAATATTAACCTATACTGATATAGTCGGCCTGGAGGCCTTATACTCTCCGATATCAAATGTTTTAAGTGTCTGGTATTTAGATTTTATAAATGCAACTTCATTTAACATTTTTTACAACAAATTATTTTACTGAGAGAGAACTCGAAATGCCAAACAATTTATATATTTCGGTTAGAAAATGGAGTTGAAATTTTCACAATACCTATAAAGGGCCCCATAGACTATAAATCATGCCGTCATGCCAATAAACCCCTTTTTATACCCTTCACCAGGGACGTACGCAGGGGGGAGCCTTGGGTCCCTATATATCTTTCGATTTGCACGAAATTTGGTACAGCCTAATCATTTAGGTCTAGAATGATGCCTGCAAGGTTTCGTAAAAATCGGTCCAGATTTAGATATAGCTCCCATATATAGTTTCGTCCGATTTCATGTAAATGATGCCCCAAAGTCCGTATATATCTTTCGATTAGCACGAAATTTGGCACAACGTATTGAATCGAGCCTAGAGTGATGTCTGCCAAGTTTCGAGAAAATCTGTCCAGATTTAGATATAGCTCCCATATATAGTTTCGTCCGATTTCATGTAAATGGTGCCCCAAAGTCCCTGTATATCTTTCGATTTGCCCGAAATTTGGCATAATGTACTGAATTGAGCCTAGAATTATGTCTGCCAAGTTTCGTGAAAATCGGTCCAGATTTAGATGTAGCTCCCATATATAGTTTCGTCCGATTTAATGTAAATGGTGCCCCAAAGTCCCTATATATCTTTCGATTTGCACGAAATTTTGCATAACGTACTGAATTGAGCCTATAATGATGTCTGCCAAGTTTCGTGAAAATTGGTCCAGACTTAGATATAGCGCCCATATATAGTTTCGTCCGATTTCATGTAAATTTTGCACCAAAGTCCTTATATATCCTTCGATTTGCACGAAATTTGGCATAACGTACTGAATTGAGCCAAGAGTGATGTCAATCAAGTTTCGTGAAAATCGGTCAAGATTTAGATATAGCTTCTATATATAGTTTCGTCCGATTTCATGTAAATGGTGCACCAAAGTCCCTATATATCTTTCGATTTGCACGAAATTTGGCATAACGTACTGAATTGAGCCTAGAGTAATGTATGCCAAGTTTCGAGAAAATCGGTCCAGATATAGCTCCCATATATAGTTTCGTCCGATTTCATGTAAATGGTGCATCAAAGTCCCTATATATCCTTCGATTTGCACGAATCGAGCCTAGAGTGATGTCAGCCAAGTTTCGTGAAAATCGGCCAAGGTTTAGATATAGCTCCTATATATATTTTCGTCCGATTTGATGTAAATTTATTCCAGAAGGATGGGTGCCAAATTTCGTGAAAAACGGTTCAGATTTAGATATAGTTCCCTTTTATTATAGATTGATTTTAAGTAATTGACGCACCAAGGAACCAATATATAGTTGATAGGAACAAAACGTACTGACATTACCATAACCTAACCTGTGACAAGTTTCGTTGAAATCGGTTCATATTTGGATATAGATTTCATATATATTTTCATCCGATTTTAAGTGAATGGTGCATCAAACTACATATGTTTGTCAGATTTACATGAAATTTTGCGCAACGTACAAAATTTAGCATAGAATAACGTAGATGCGTTTTCTAGAAGTACAGACATAGCCCAACGGATGTCCTATTAATATTTGTTTGAAGACTTAAATACGGCCCCGTCCGACTTTACTACTTTCCTTACTGGTTTGTATATTATCCTCTGAATGTTCTTCGAATGGAAAGTTTAACATATACTGGAATAGTCGGCCAAGAGGCCTTTTATCCTCCGATATCCAATATTTTAATTTTCAGGTATTTCGATTTTATAACTCTTTTTTTTCAAAAACCAACAGTGGCATAGATTTTCTTAAGAATAGTTTCTTTCACGAACCTGCAGATGCTGTGCATATTTCTTCTAGATATTTTAAAGAAACATTTTTTTTCAATAACATAAATTCGACTTCACCTAATACACTCATTTGTTAGTTTATCACTTATACCATAATTGTATTCGATAAGTTTTGTAAAAGTTTCAGTATTTACAATTTCTTTTGTACAATTCAACGAGGTCTCTGCAATATTTCTGCTGAGCTCCAGAGCGTATACCTTACAACAATATGTATACGATCCAAGGTAATCGTAGCTGTTTTCCCTCGTATATGAGTATAGTCTATGGAACGCATTTGCAACTCTCGCATTGGATGCATACGATTACATTCAGCTGCGGTATTAAGTTTATTAATTTCTTTTTCACCCTCTCTTTTTTAGGTTACCATTTACTCATTTCGTTTGTTCTACTAGCAGTTGGCTGAATGGCAGATTTTGCAAAGAATTACAAGAAAGTTTGTCATGAAAATGATTTCCGCTTTCTTGGCTCAGTGGATAGTTTTTTTATTTATTTTTTTTTCTCTGTGTGGCATCTGTGTTGGAAATATTAACGGTTACAGAAGGAAATTGGCATTTTCTTTATACTATCGAAAAAAATTTATTTATTTTAAGATATATGAGAGAAAATTATAGTATTAAGATATATTGAAAGATGATTAAAATTATCACAACGAATTCAACCGATTTGTACTGTTACATTTCCGATAAATTTGGTATTATAAAATTAAAAAGTAAATATGAAATGCGGATTGGTGTAGTTCCGCCATTACAAACTTTTTATCCCCACATCAACCCATACTCCGTCAATTAGCTATTGCTATACAATGTTGCGGAACATGTCTGACCTTGTGTACTCCGTCAATTAGCATACTCCGTCAATTAGTTATTGCTATACAATGTTGCGGAACATGTCTGACCTTGTGTATTAAACATGTATAAGTTTTTGTGAAATTTAATATCTGTATTGTTCATGGCGTACTTAAAAAAGTTGTTAATTGCAACAATATAATCTTTAACAAGACTACCTTAAAAAAATCATAATTTGTATAAATGGGCCTTAGGTTTTGTATGGCAGGACATGGCATGTATGCATTCAAGGATCACAATAAAGTAGTCGATTATTACAGAAGTGTAAAGAAATAACTACGTTATTCTATGCTCAATTTTGTACGTTGTTCAAAATTTGGCAGACATCATTCTAGGCTCAATTCAGTACATTATGCCAAATTTCGTGCAGATCGAAAGATATATAAGAACTTTGGTACACCATTTACCTTAAATCGGACGAAAATATATATGGGCGCTATATCTAAATCTGAACCGATTTTTCCCAATTTCAATAGGGTTCGTCCTTGGGCCAAACAAATGAGCTGTGCCAAATTTCATCCAATTCGATTGATAAATGCGACCTGTACTTTGTTTACAATTTAACATGGACAGACGGACGGACGGACATGCATAAATCGACTCAGTAGTGATTATCAAAAGAATCCATGGGTCTATCTCGATTATTTTTGCCTGTTACAAACATATGCACAAAGACATAATACCCTGTACCACAGTGTGGTGAAGGGTATAAATATCAAAAAGTTAGAGGATAGCAACCTAAGGATCCTAAATAATTTTTTTAAACCATCGCCTGAGGGCCTAGGGAGCCTAAATAAAATTGTCTTTAAAAATCCACACCTGAGGGCCTAAGGAGCCTAAATAAAATGTTCTTTAAAAATCATCGTCTAAGAAGCCAAAATAAAAGTGTCTAACTAAGTCTCCTTCTACCTTCTTTTATCTAGATTATGATGATATCTCCTGAGGTACATCGGCGGATGAAACATGCACACAAGGCTATGGTAGGTTTGTTCCCGACGATAACACTCAAGCAGGTACTAAATCGACAACATCTGAATGTGCCGATGAGCTGCTATGAACTTCGTCTCCTCATGAGGATACATTCTTTGCCTCCTAACGAAGATACTCCAGTATACGAAGTGCTGCTAGTCAACGACTTGAGGTCCTTGTTCCTATCTTTAAACTTATCGCTAGTGTTTCACGGACGACTTGTAACCCCTGTCGAACGTTACATCCATGGACAATATTGTTTAGTGGGATCTTCATTTCAATCGTCCAAATGGTGAATTGTGAGGCTGTGTATTTAGTGGTGGATGTTTTCATATTCCTTAGATGAAAGGCCTCTATAAAAGACCTCAAGATATTTTCCTCTTATACAAGACTTCAAAAGATTTTCTGTCTATAGAATTGGGGACTTCTATCGACAGAAGAGCTCTTGATATCTCTTTCTATAACAGACTTCAGAATGTATTTATATATAGATGATCTTAAGAGGTCTCTCATATATAGAATACCACAAGGACCTTATGAGGTCTTCTGTCTGTCTATTGAATAGCTCCACATACATAATGATCTCAATGCCGTTCGGTAGATTAAAACCAGAAAGGGCAGTTCAAAAGTTGGACGGGGCCGACTATATGATACCCTTCACCACTTTGTGTACATGCAAGACATGTTAATATCTACAATATCCAGTAGATAGAACGGTCGTATAACATTGGAGGACCATTGAGATGAAATCGGGCGAAATTAAATGTGCTATCTAGATAAATATTTGAACCAATTGGAAAACCCCATAGACATACCATTCTGAAATCAATGAAAAATGACATGTCAAACGGACAGACTTGGATTCTTTGGTGTACCATTTGTATGAAATCGAGTCAAATTATGTATTATGTATTGCTATATAAAACCAGTAAGGAAAGTAGTAAAGTCGGACCGGGCCGACTATATGATACCCTTCACCACTTTGGGTATATTCAACCGATGAATCATAACAGACGTCGAATTTTTGAAGGACCACTAACATGAAAATCGATCCATAAACATGCCATTCTGGAACCTATACTAAATTTTTCATTTGGTCAGATATAGAAGCTATATCTAAATCTGAACCGATTTCAGGAAACTTAACACACATCATGACCTAATTCATTACGCTGTGCCAAATTTAGTGCAAACCGAAAGCTATTATAGGAATTTGGTGCACCATTTACATTAAATCGGACGAAAATATATATATGGGAGCTATATCTAAATCCGAACCGATTTTCAGGAAACTTAACACACATCATTCTAGACCTAATTCATTACGCTGAGCCAAATTTAGTGCAAATCGAGAGATATATAGGGACTTTTGTGCACAATTTACCTTAAATCGGACGAAAATATATATGAGATCTATATATAAATCTGAACCGATTTTCAGGAAACTTAACACACATCATTCTAGAGATAATTCATTACGCTGTGCCAAATTTCGTACAAATCGAAATATATAGAGGGATTTTGGTGCACCATTTACATTAAATCGGACAAAATATATATGGGAGCTATATATAAATATGAACCGATTTTCACGAAACTTAGACCTTTTTTTGTTAAATCGACTCAAAAAGTGATTCTATGCATATTCTCAAAAGGAACCATGTGTCTATCTCGTTTCCTTTTGCCTGTTACAAACATATGCACTGAGACATAATACCCTGTACCACAGTGTGGTGAAGGGTATAAATAGAATTTGGTTGAAGAACCTCAAAATCCCGAAAATTGGGGGGTACCCTTATATTGGGGCTACAAAATACCGAAAATTGGGGGTACCCTTATATGGGGGCTATACGAAAAAAGGGACCTTTATTTATAATTTTTGGTAGGGAAATTTGCTACCCAATAAGAACTCAAAGTACCAAATTTCAGCGAGTTCAGTTAAAAAACGCGCTCAAGAACCTCAAAATACCGAAAATTTTGGGGTACCCTTATATGGGAGCTATCCTTTATTTATAATTTTTGGTAGAGAGATGTGCTACCCAGTAAGAACTCAAAGTACAAAATTTCAGCGAATTCAGTTAAAAAACGCGCCCAAGATCCTCAAAATACCGAAAATTTTGGGGTACCCTTATATGGGAGCTATGCCTAAACGTGGACCGATTTCAATAGGGTTCGTCCTTGGTCCAATTAAGTGACCTGTGCCAAATTTCATCCAATTCGGATCATAAATGCGACCTGTACTTTGTTTACAATTTAACATGGACAGACGGACGGACAGACGGACATGCGTAAATCGACTCAGAAAGTGATTCTATGCATATTCTCAAAAGGAAACATGGGTCTATCTCGATTATTTTTGCCTGTTACAAACATATGCACAAAGACATAATAACATGTACCACAGTGTGGTGAAGGGTATAAACACATGGACCTATTTGGCTCGAACAATTTGGCACGGTTGACGGTATTAAAAAGCCTTCGATAGGTCAAAGACCACCATGACTGTTGGGTTTGACGGCCAGGTCTGGTTCACTACTCTACTAAAATATATGTGGAAATGGCGTACAATTCGGTTGTAGTGCGGTGAATTTTGAAAAATCCATGTTGGTGTTGATGTATTGGCAATCTGCCACTCATCTATGGGAGTATTAGCGCCTCAAGAAGAAGCGAAAGCCACCTGTACGATTCACATCAACTGACATCCTTACTAGCAAGACCTTCCTGAAAATTTTCAACATTCAGTTTCTTGAAAATCGGTTATGATTTAGATATAGCTCCCATATATATTTTCGTCCGATATAATGTATATGTAGCGCCAAAGTCCCTCCATTTCTTTCTATTTGCACGAAATTTGGCCTAGCGTTCTGAATTGAGTCTAGAGTAATGTGTGCTAAGATTCGTGAAAATCTGTTCAGATTTAGATATAGCTCCTGTATATATTTTCGACCGATTTAATGTTAATGGACCACAAAAGCCCATTATAAATATCGGTCGATCTGGGGCTATAGCTCTCTTAGAAAATTTTAAGCAACTTTGCCGAAACTAGTCAAATTTTCGAATGTACCTGACAGTCTGCTCCAGGCAACAGTTGTCGGCTATAATGTCCATAAGCACGCATTACCTCCTACAAAAACTAAAAATAAACTCCACAATTACTACCAACCAACATCGTTTACAAAACGAAAGTGAAGGCAATAGCAAATTGCAAAAAAACCCGAAACAGTAAACAAGTTGTTATCTAAATGCAAATAACATATGTCCAAAGATAAAGCAATGATTGTTCGTTGTTACCAAGAAAAAAGGACATTGTCATTTAAATCAACTTGCCAAGAGGACAGGAAAATAAAATAACAACATAAACACTTGTTAGGATACTCCTGAGGCAAAATGACACTAGCTTTAACTACAACAACAAAGGTTAAATGTAAAAGCAAATCACAACAAAAAGAAGATGATGGAGTGCTAAAAAGGGAGTCCAGCAGGACTCAAACAAAAAAGGAATTGTGGCAACAGTAACAACACTTCAATAAACATAGGAAAACATTTTTGTGGTTAAACCATTTTAATTTGCAACAATGTAATTAAGTTTCAACCAATTTTACAAACAATAACACACAGAGAGAGACAGAGATGAACACACACATTCCCACAAAGCCAGAGATAATACTAGAAAGGCTACACACACACTCATATCCTTGTTGCCAAAACAAAAGCTCTCTGCCCTCTATGTTTACTTCAAACAAGTATTTTTTTGGTTCAAGGGTTAGTCCTAGCTGCCACTGAAGTTGGATGTTGTGTGGCTGGCTGGATGGTTCGTTGAATGCCAGTCGGTTGGTGGGTAACTGAAGTTAGTTAAAATGTTTGTATTATTATGCTCATAATATAATCATATTTTCTCCTACGGCAGTCGCTTTGTATGACTGAAAATGGACGAACAGGAGGAGGAGGAGGCTGGGAGTGTGTGAGTGCGAGCTTTGCGTCGCCTGCATGTGTATTTCGTAATTTAAGTATTTGTTTTGATGCTTTTACATGAATCCAAATGTCAGTCAGACTGGGTGGATGTGGACAGAGGCGGGCAAGCATTGGAACAATATTTTATTAAGGTGCCTCAGATCAATGGGAGAAGATTTTTAAAGAGGATTTTATTAAGGAACTGTAGCTTAATAGGTGTGGTTTTTGAAATGAGATTTTATTTAGGACCTGCAGCTCAATAGGCGTGGATTTTTAAAGGAGATTTTATTGAGGACCGGTAGCTCAATAGGCGTGGATTTTTAAAGGAGATTTTATTGAGGACCGGTAGCTCAATAGGCGTGGATTTTTAAAGGAGATTTTATTGAGGACCGGTAGCTCAATAGGCGTGGATTTTTAAAGGAGATTTTATTGAGGACCGATAGCTCAATAGGCGTGGATTTTTAAAGGAGATTTTATTGAGGACCGGTAGCTCAATAGGCGTGGATTTTTAAAGGAGATTTTATTGAGGACCGGTAGCTCAATAGGCGTGGATTTTTAAAGGAGATTTTATTGAGGACCGGTAGCTCAATAGGCGTGGATTTTTAAAGGAGATTTTATTGAGGACATGTAATTTGAGGCGTGAATTTTTATAGGAGATTTTATTGAGGACATGTAATTTGAGGCGTGAATTTTTAAAGGAGATTTTATTGAGGGCCGGTAGCTCAATAGGCGTGGATTTTTAAAGGAGATTTTATTGAGGATCGGACAAAAAACCGTGGATTTTTAAAGAGATATTACTGAGGATCGATACACCATAAAGCGTGGATTTTCAGAGGAAATTTTTTTGAGGCGTGGATTTTAAAGGAGATTTTATTGAGGATCGGACAAAAAACCGTGGATTTTTAAAGAGATTTTACTGAGGATCGATACACCATAAAGCGTGGATTTTCAGAGGAAATTTTTTTGAGGCGTGGATTTTCAGAGGAAATTTTTTTGAGGCGTGGATTTTTAAGGAGATTTTATTGAGGAGCTATATGGATTATTTTCTCCTTGTGCCTCTTATTGCCAACCACTGCCGGTTTGCAGCATTCCTAACTGTAATAACTTTGTGGTTAGTCTTTTGTTTGTTTTGTTGAAATGATGTCAAAATTGTACTGAACTCCATTTCGTCCCGTCTAATTCAATGGGCGTGAATTTTTAAAGGAGATTTTATTGAGGACCGGTAGCTCAATAGGCGTGGATTTTTAAAAAAGATTTTATTGAGGACCGGTAGCTCAATAGGCGGGATTTTTACAGGAGATTTTATTGAGGACCGTTAGCTCAATAGGCGGGATTTTTACCGGAGATTTTATTGAGGACATGTAATTTGAGGCGTGAATTTTTAAAGGAGATTTTATTGAGGGCCGGTAGCTCAATAGGCGTGGATTTTTAAAGGAGATTTTATTGAGGATCGGACAAAAAACCGTGGATTTTTAAAGGAGATTTTATTGAGGATCGGACAAAAAACCGTGGATTTTTAAAGGAGATTTTATTGAGGATCGGACAAAAAACCGTGGATTTTTAAAGAGATTTTACTGAGGATCGGTACACCATAAAGCGTGGATTTTCAGAGGAATTTTTTTGGGATGTGGATTTTTAAGGAGATTTTATTGAGGACCTATATGGAATATTTTCTCCTTGTGCCTCTTATTGCCCATCCCTGCCGGTTTGCAGCTCTCTTAACTGTAATAACTTTGTGGTTAGCCTTTGGTTTGTTTTGCTGAAATGATGTCAAAATTGTACTGAACTCCATTTTGGTCCGTCCAATTTTCTCTGCAATATTTTTAGAGAACTTTCTGACTGAATACGTCGATGTATAGAAAACTCTATATATTCGCTGCTACCACAACTGGTAACACAACAAAACAACAACGACATTACATGTTGTTATGTTGAATGAAAGTGTCATAAAACTCAATTAAACTGCCAACAAAAATAGAAGAATTTTTGTTCGCCTACCTCTCAATTGTGGACACTCCTCCCCAGCATTTTAAAACATACAACATTTCTGGCCACAACTGACATCAACAATTGGTGAGTGTGGCTGTGGTAGGGAAGCTGGAGGCGAGGGTTGGAAACGAGGTTATTAGGCAAACCTAAAAACCTTACATGAAGTTAACCATAACAATGTCAACAACAATAATAATGAGGGTAGCAAAAACAGCAGCAACAAGAACAACACAATCAGTACAACAACAATAACGACAACATCTATGTGTAAAAGAGTTTTTGTTGTAGTTTTTGTTAAAAACCATAATGAAAATATAATAATAACAGCAACAACAACGAGAGCAATATTTTAAATATTTTTGTAGATAACTTTTTGTGGTAACATGTCAGTGTTGAATCACGTTAAAGGCAACATAATACTTTAATATTTTTGTTGGTTTCAATAGTGTTCAATGAAATCTCCTTTAAAAACCCACGCCTATTGAGCTACCGGTCCTCAGTGAAATCCTCTTTAAAAACCCACGCCTATTGAGCTACCGGTCCTCAGTGAAATCCTCTTTAAAAACCCACGCCTATTGAGCTACCGGTCCTCAGTGAAATCCTCTTTAAAAACCCACGCCTATTGAGCTACCGGTCTTCAGTGAAATCCTCTTTAAAAACCCACGCCTATTGAGCTACCGGTCCTCAGTGAAATATCCTTTAAAAACCCACGCCTATTGAGCTACCGGTCCTCAGTGAAATCTCCTTTAAAAAGCCACGCCTATTGAGCTACCGGTCCTCAGTGAAATCTCCTTTAAAAAGCCACGCCTATTGAGCTACCGGTCCTCACTTTAAATCTCCTTTAAAAACCCTCGGCTATTGAGCTACCGGTCCTCAGTGAAATCTCCTTTAAAAACCCACGCCTATTGAGCTACAAGTCCTTAATAAAATCTGCTTTAAAAATCCACGCCTATTGAGCTACAGGTCCTTAATAAAATCTGCTTTAAAAATCCACGCCTATTGAGCTACAGGTCCTTAATAAAATCTGCTTTAAAAATCCACACCTATTGAGCTACATGTCCTTAATAAAATCTTCCTTAAAAATCCGCGCATATTGAGCTACAGGTCATTAAAAAAATCTGCTTTAAAAATCCACGCCTATTGAACTACAGGTCGTTAATAAAATCTCCTTTAAAAATCCACGCCTATTGAGCTGCAGGTCCTTAATAATATCTCCTTTAAAAATCCACGCCTATTGAGCTACAGGTCCTTTATAAAATCTCCTTTAAAAATCCACGCCTATTGAGCTACAGGTCCTTAATAAAATCTCCTTTAAAAAGCCACGCTTATGGAGCTACATGTCCTTAATAAAATCTCCTTTAAAAAGCCACGCTTATGGAGCTACATGTCCTTAATAAAATCTTCCTTAAAAATCCGCGCCTATTGAGCTACAGGTCATTAAAAAATCTGCTTTAAAAATACACGCCTATTGAGCTACAGGCCCTTAATAAAATCTGCTTTAAAAATCCACGCCTTTTGAGCTACAGGTCCTTAATAAAATCTGCTTTAAAAATCCACGCCTATTGAGCTACAGGTCCTTAATAAAATCTCCTTTAGATATTCAAACCTATGAGCAACACGCCCTTAATAAAATCTCCTTTAGATATTCAAACCTATGAGCAACACGTCCATAATAAAGTCTCCTTTAAAAATCCACGCTTATGGAGCTACATGTCCTTAATAAAATCTTCTTCAAAACAATCCAAGGCTATTGAGCTACATGGCCTTAATAAAATCTTCTTCAAAACAATCCAAGGCTATTGAGCTACATGTCCTTAATAAAATCTCATTAAAAAATCCACGGCTATTGAGCTACATGTCCTTAATAAAATTTCCTTTTAAAATCCATGCCTATTGAGGTACAGGTCCTTAAAAAAATCTGCTTTAAAAATCCACGCCTATTGAGCTACAGGTCCTTAATAAAATCTCCTTTAAAAATCCACGCCTATTGAGCTACAGGTCCTTAAAAAAATCTCCTTTAAAAATCCACGCCTATTGAGCTACCGGTCCTCAGTGAAAACTTATTTAAAAATCCATGCCTATTGAGCTACCGGTCCTCAGTGAAAACTTATTTAAAAATCCATGCCTATTGAGCAACAGGTCCTTAATACAAACTCCTTTAATAACCCATGCCTATTGAGCTACAAATTCTTAATAAAATCTGCTTTAAAAATTCACTCTTATTGAGCTACAGGTCCTTAATAAAAGCTCCTAAAAATCCACGCCTATTGAGCTACAGGTCCTTAATAAAATCTGCTTTAAAAATCCACGCCTATTGAGCTACAGGTCCTTAATAAAATCTGCTATAAAAATCCACGCCTATTGAGCTACATGTCCTTAATAAAATCTGTTTTAAAAATCCGCGCCTACTGAGCTGCAGCTCCTTAATAAAAGCTGCTTTAAAAATCCACGCCTATTGAGCTACAGGTCCTTAAAAAAATCTCCTTTAAAAATCCACGCCTATTGAGCTACCGGTCCTCAGTGAAAACTTATTTAAAAATCCATGCCTATTGAGCTACCGGTCCTCAGTGAAAACTTATTTAAAAATCCATGCCTATTGAGCAACAGGTCCTTAATACAAACTCCTTTAATAACCCATGCCTATTGAGCTACAAATTCTTAATAAAATCTGCTTTAAAAATTCACTCTTATTGAGCTACAGGTCCTTAATAAAAGCTCCTAAAAATCCACGCCTATTGAGCTACAGGTCCTTAATAAAATCTGCTTTAAAAATCCACGCCTATTGAGCTACAGGTCCCTTATAAAATCTGCTATAAAAATCCACGCCTATTGAGCTACATGTCCTTTATAAAATCTGTTTTAAAAATCCGCGCCTACTGAGCTGCGGCTCCTTAATAAAATCTGCTTTAAAAATCCACGCCTATTGAGCTTCAGGTCCTTAATAAAATCTCCTATAAAAATTCAAGCCTATTGAGTTAAAAGATCTCCTATAAAAATCCACGCCTATTGAGTTATAGGTTCTCAGTGAAATCTCCTTTTAAAATCCACGCCCCTTGAGTTATAGGTCCTTAATAAAATCTCCTTTAAAAATCCACGCCTATTGAGTTATAGGTCCTTAATAAAATCTCCTTTAAATATCTTCGCATATTGAGTTACTGGTCCTGAAAAAAAATTCTTTTAAAAATCCACGCCCGTTGAGGTACAGGTCCTTAGTAACATCTCCTTTAAAATCCACGCCTATTGATCTTCAGGTCAGTAACAGAAAAATCCACGAAGATTGCAGAGCAGATTCTTAAAGCGCATTTTTAATTAACCTCCCAAATGGGTCGAATGTGCCTCTATAAGCAGTATACTATTGCAAAGGGCTTGAATTTCTCTTCCTGAAACTGTTCACGTATCGATTTCCATTAATTTTTTCACGAAGTTTTTTTAACCAATTTTAATCCACTATTCAATAGTGCTGAAGTCTTTTATTATCTGATGAAACAACGAATAACGAACTAATTTTTTAATGCTACTTTGGAACAATAACAACTAACTTTTTTGTGTAAAACATCGATGCCTTCACCTTCGTTTGCCCGGCTATCTGGCATTCAAAACTAAACTCATTAAAATTTCAAATCACGTTTGAAAAACAAAAACAAAATCGAATCCATTTCATTATCGTTTTCAGACGTTTTATGGCAATCATAAAAATGGAAAAACAGCAAATATACAACAACAAAAAGTTCGGACGAAGTTGTTAGAAATCACAGGGAATCCCGGCACACATACACATACACACACACATGCACTCACACACAAAAAAAAGGAAAAAAAAACTCCCAACAATTCTCTTGGAAATAAAACAACAGTCAAGCTTTCATTTAATGTTAACAACTAATAGCAACTACCACATCGACACCATCCATCTATTGCCACCACTACAACCTCCACCACCACCACCACAACATTAGCCACAGACGTGCAAATCTATATTTAATAGTTATTTATGACTTTTGCAAAAGGTAAACTTTATTGTATTTTGCCAATATTTATTGCATTTTGTAGCAGCAGCAAAGTTGTTCAGCTAGAACTTGAAGAACAACACAAATGTTGTTTCAACGTAACGCTCACACACAGAGAGAGAGAGAGAGATCCACCACAGTTTACTTGGTAGTAGTTAACCATAAACTTTTTCCCCATTTCCTTTTCCAGTAAACCGAACCCATTTCTGGGTTTTATGAATGTAACGGAAATCCCTTTACTCTATTGTGATTCCTAATATTTATCTATGGGATGTGAATTTGTGTGTGTGTGAGTATCCATGTATGAGTTTCATAAATCTATAGTGTGTGCTGTTGTTGTATAACTCATACGTATTGTGTTTCATTAAGTTAAACACATGTTTAGCTTCTGACCGAAGCGAACAAAACTACAGCGAAAAAAACCTCACAAAACTTTGTTCGTTTAGCAAAAATTACAAATGACTCCTGAAATCAAAGGTTAAATAGTATTTCATTAATTTTCTCTAGGAAAAGGTGAAAAAACTCGTATCGTAATTACCATTATGCGGAATTTTGGGTATTTAGGAGGTGATATGAATCATTTGCTGGATATATATATATACTTTATGTTTATCATTACTATGCAATCCTTTAAACGTCTCTTTTGCGAATAAGGGCAAATGGCTCAAAAACTGAATTTTGGAATCAGATTCGAAATTTTTACACGTTTCTCTGTGAGTGCATAGCTATCGTATGAACTAGAACCAATCGGTGAAGACCTTCGTTATTTTTTAAATTAGTACTGTGGTAAAAATCCGATTTTCCAAAAATATTTTTCAAAGGTCCGCCATTTTGTCAATATTAGAGCGAAGTCAATAGTCCTAGTTCTTACGAGAGCCAGTCAAGTACTCTTTCAACACTGTTGGAATTTTCGGATTCTGATGTTCCAGTGAGGAGTTTTCATGCCCGACATCAAAAATAAGGACTTTTCTTTAATTACAAAAACCAACAACAAAACAACAACAACAAAAATATGAACTTATAACGACGAAGGGTTTCGGTGCATACGTCATTTAACAACCAATGTCTAGGAATACATAATTATAGACACTTCCGAGATATGTGGTTTTGGAAGTGAATTTGGGGCCCTAAAGGACGCCAAAATATCGAAAATTAGGGGAAACTTTATATGGGAGAAAAAATGAAACCGAAATCCGAAAAAATGAATCTTGTTATACCCTACACAACGAAATTTTGCACGTAGTATCATTCTTACCCTATTGTTTTTGGTAAAGGTCGCTCAACATTTAGCGGGTGAAATGGACCCTGTCTTTTGTGTGAAAAATGACAAAATTTGTATTCTGGGACGTATATATTTACTTCTGAAGGATATATACCCCATAAGTTGATAGTATATCCAAGAGAAGTAATTGTCCTTTAAATTAATACCAATTATATTGTCGATGTACTCGGATGTGGGAGTTACACTTAAATATTTACAGGTGCTTACGTATTCAGATATTATTTATATAGCGCTAGGGTCTGGGGATACTCCTTAATAACATTTTCTATAAAAATCCACGCCCACTGGCATAGGCCTCCTTAATAGAATTTTCTACAAAAATTTCAATAAATAAAATTCACGCCTATTGACCTAGGGATCCTTGATAAAATATTCTTTAAAAATTCATGCTTAAAGGCCCAAGGATTCTTAATAAAATATCCTTTAAAAATCCATGCTTAAAGGCCCAAGGATTCTTAATAAAATATCCCTTAAAAGGCCTCGCCTATTGGCCAAAGAATCCTTAATAAAATTTTCTGTACAGATCCAAGCCTATTGACCTAGGGATCCTTGATAAAATTTTCATAATAAAATATTCTTTGAAACTTCACGCCTATTGACCTAGGGATCCTTAATAAAATATCCTTTAAAAATCCATGCTTAAAGGCCCAAGGATTCTTAATAAAATATCCTTTAAAAATCCATGCTTAAAGGCCCAAGCATTCTTAATAAAATATCCTTTAAAAGTCCACGCCTATTGGCCAAGGCATCCTTAATAAAATTTTCTGTACAGATCCAAGCCTATTGACCTAAGGATCCTTAATAAAAAATTCTTTAAAAATCCACGCCTATTGGCCTGATAGGCCTTCATGAAAATTCTTTAAAAAATCGACGTCTATTGGCTTGATAGGCCTTCATGAAAATTCCTTAAAAAATCCACGCCTATTGGCCTAGGGATCCTTAATAAAATATTCTTTAAAAATCCACGGCTATTAGCCTAGGGATCCTTAATAAAATATTCTTTAAAAATCCACGCCTATTAGCCTAGGGATCCTTAATAAAATATTCTTTAAAAATCCACGCCTATTGGCCTAGGGATCCTTAATAAAATATTCTTTAAAAATCCACGGCTATTGGCCTAGGTATCCTTAATAAAATATTATTTAAAAATCCACGCCTATTGGCCTAGGTATCATAAATAAAATATTCTTAGAAATCCTCGCCTATTGGCCTAGGGATCCTTAATAAAATATTCTTTAAAAATCCACGCCTACTGGCATAGGGATTCTTAATAAAGTATTCTTTAAATAGCCACGCCTATTGGCCTAAGGATCCTTAATAAAATATTCTTTAAAAATCCACGCCTATTGACCTTGGGATCCTTAATAAAATATACTATAGAAATCCACGCCTGTGTGACCTGATGGTTCCTTAATAAAATATTCTTTAAAAATCCACGCCTATTGGCCTAGGGATCCTTAATAAAATATTCTTTAAAAATCCACGCCTATTGGCCTAGGGATCCTTAATAAAATATTCTTTAAAAATCCACGCCTATTGGCCTAGGGATCCTTAATAAAATATTCTTTAAAAATCCACGCCTATTGGCCTAGGGATCCTTAATAAAATATTCTTTAAAAATCCATAACAATTTGGCCTTGGTATCCTTAATAAAATATTCTTAAAAAATCCACGCCTATTGGCCTAGGTATCCTTAATAAAATATTCTTTAAAAATCCACGCCTATTAAAATATTCTTTAAAAATCCACGCCTAGGGATCCTTAATAAAATATTCTTTAAAAATCCACGCCTATTGGCCTAGGGATCCTTAATAAAATATTCTTTAAAAATCCACGCCTATTGGCCTAGGTATCCTTAATAAAATATTCTTTAAAAATCCACGCCTGGGCCTAGGATCCTTAATAAAATATTCTTTAAAAATCCACGCCTATTGGCCTAGGTATCCTTATTAAATTTTTCTTACAAATCCTCGCCTATTGGCCTAGGGATCCTTAATAAAATATTCTTTAAAAATCCACGCCTATTGGCCTAGGTATCCTTAATAAAATATTCTTAGAAATCCTCGCCTATTGGCCTAGGGATCCTTAATAAAATATTCTTTAAAAATCCACGCCAGTGGCTGCTGATAGTCCCTGATAAAATATTCTTTAAAAATCCACGCCTGTGTGACCTGATGGTCTTTAATAAAATATTCTTTAAAAATCCACGCCTGTGTGACCTGATGGTCTTTAATAAAATATTCTTTAAAAATCCACGCCTGTGGCTGCTGATGGTCCTTAATAAAATATTCTTTAAAAAACCACGCCTATTGGCCTCTTAGGGATGTTTTACAAAATATCTTTAAAAAATCCACGCCTATTGGCCTCTTAGGGTTTTACAAAATATCTTTAAAAAATCCACGCCTATTGGCCTCTTAGGGTTTTACAAAATATCTTTAAAAAATCCACGCCTATTGGCCTCTTAGGCCTTAATAAAATATTCTTTAAAAATCCACGCCTGTGGCTGCTGATGGTCCTTAATAAAATATTCTTTAAAAATCCACGCCTGTGGCTGCTGATGGTCCTTAATAAAATATTCTTTAAAAATCCACGCCTGTGGCTGCTGATGGTCCTTAATAAAATATTCTTTAAAAATCCACGCCTGTGTGACCTGATGGTCGTTAATAAAATATTCTTTAAAAAATCCACGCCTCTTGTGAGCCTTAATAAAATATTCTTTAAAAATCCACGCCTATTGGCCTAGGGTTCCTTGATAAAGTATTCGTTTAAAAATCCACGCCTATTGGCCTAGGGATCCTTAATAAAATATTCTTTAAAAATCCACGCCTGTGGCTGCTGATGGTCCTTAATAAAATATTCTTTAAAAATCCACGCCTGTGGCTGCTGATGGTCCTTAATAAAATATTCTTTAAAAATATACGCCTATTGGCCTAGTGATCCTTAATATAATATTCTTTAAAAATTCACGCCTATTGGCCTAGGGTTCTTAATGAAATATTATATAAAAAACCAGGTATTAAAGCCCACGGGTTCTTAATGAAATATTCAATAAAAACACGCATATATCCTTTATAAATCCACTCCTAATGGCCTAAGATTCCTTAAAACTCTACAGTTTATTAATTAACTGAAACTATTCAATTTCGATTTTAACCCAACGGCAACAGCTTTCTTTAACAGCACAAAAGGAAGTCAATTCAAAACTCGAAAAAAATATTTAAATTAAAAGAATTATATAAAAGAAAATCCCTTAAGAAGTGCTGCACAGACTTGACCAAGGAGA
>NW_026878669.1:0-24478 GCF_032173495.1 Musca vetustissima | reverse complement strand
AAAACTGCAACAGAAACAGCAACTAGTGAACCGTCTTCATACCCGTTCATCGGAAGAACCAAATATTGTCTATACTGTAATTGCTTGGGTGTTACTGTCGGGAAGACCACTGCCTTATGATAATGAAGATATCTTCCTTGTGTATGGAGAGAGGTTCAAAGGCACCTGCGTGAACCTCTAGATGAACATGCCTATAGGGCAGATTTGAGTAACATTTATACAGATGCAGTCGACCAGACAATAAAACAGTACCGTATGAATGTTATACTCCATAGCAGAGTAGCATCTGCCTAGAGGGACACGACTAGTCTAAGCACAGCTAAGATCGAATGGTGCAACCGAAGTTAAGTTCCCGCAGAATATATTGGGAATAACGATCGACAGTTATTTTAAACAATCTGCAGAAGATTCGGAGATACTCTCCGAAAAACTGAGAAGTAGGAACAAGATCTTCACGTCTGTGGCCGGCAGTACTCTGGGAGCTTAACATCCAGGTACGTTAGGAGAAAGGTCTTAAGGCACAAGCGGGAGACCCCGAGAAGTAGCTGCCTGGACAGACATGAGGAGTCTTAGCACATCTAAGATCAGGATGGGCACGATTTGCTGGCTCGATAACTAAAATATCTCTTTCAAGTGAACTAGGACCACACGACACGTTGCGCCGGTTCAAATCTCTTGCTTAGCCTATTTACCTATCAATTAATTTTCTTATCCTAAGGACTTCAAAGTAAGAAGTGCTCAATGTAAAGCAAATTTGAAATCTCTTAATGGAGACAAAATAGGTTTTCATAAATACATTAAAGGTTAATACTTTAGTATGACCTTAACGATTATTTTTTGATCAGATGTCGTAAGATAATTATTGATGATATCTATTCGCGTTTTAATTTTTAAACCAGAAATATATTTACCGGCCTTCGTCGTATTGCTTACTAAAGCAAAGCATAACCTCCCCCAACCCTTTACATAACCTATGTCATTTATCTATTTGCATTTCCTATGCAGATTGGTTTGCTTGTTCTCAGATGGACCTTCGATCCTTATGGTCGGTCGGTCGTTCGGTCTCTTAAGCAGCATTTACAATTTGAATATTGTGTTAGAATTTTTGTGGTTCTTGGTTGTGGAGAGGAGGAGGATAGGTGGGTGAGGTGTTTAGTATTACTTAGTTTTGTGGGTGAAATATTTCTTGGTTATTTTAAGCGGTTTATTCATCAACCATTGCAGAATGTTTGTGAGCTAGCGCTCACCTTTAAATTGGTGGAATGTAGAGGGAAGTTGACGTTGTTGTTTTTGGTGTGGGTGATTTTTTCTTTTTATTTGAAATCAAGGAAAATATGAAAATATTTTAATAACAGTTTGAACGAACGTTGAAATGAAACTCGTTATGCATTTGTGCTTGCATAAATGTGTAATATTTTCGGTTGAATATTTTAATATATTTTCTGCAATGTGGTTTTTGTGTAGATTTAATTCGTATCCTTCATTTGCAAATCAAAATGAACAACAACATTTTGAATAGTTTTTATAAAAACTTAGTTAAAATGGTATGGAAATTGTGGTACCCTACACCATATTATAATTAAGTTTAAAAATGAAGTTGAATTAAAATAACTAAAAATGCTACAACAACACGTGGCCCTATATACCTCATTTCCAACCCAAATATCCTATCTGGAAAACATCTTCAAAGAATTTCATTCTGATTTAATATAAAAATGACTTCAACCCTCTGGCGACTCACATACAAATTTTGGAGGTCACATAAAATTTGCCTTCCTAGCATTCATTTCAAATCACAACTATTACACAAAATATATTAAGACAGATTTTCCTAAAATTACAATTATAATTTCTTGAAAATATATATTCATAGTACACTACACCCCGAACGATGGCCATTATCTTTGGTATTTTAATCAATATTCATGTCAAATGTGAATTTTCAGAGTACTTAAGGGCACAACAGACAACATTTCAATGTCTTGTGCCATTAAAATCTAAACATGTTATTTTACATTACAACAACAGCAGCAGCAAGGACAACAATCAGGAAAATGACAAACATTACAATTTCAAGAATGATTGAAATTATTTTCCAGAAAATTTGCAATGATTTGGCAAGAGTTGTTGTTGCTGTTATTCTTGTTGGTAACATTTGGTATGCATTCTAAGGCACATTTCTTTGGCATTCAAATCAAATTTGAAATGCACTCACGTATGATTTGTTTATCTGCTAGCAGCATAAGAGGAAGAGATAAAGAAATCTTTTCGAAAGATGTGACTAAATTTTGGTTTCGAGCATTAAATGTGAAGACATGTTGGGAATTTTCTTGATTCCTCTACTAAGACAACATTGTGTTGACAAATAGCAAATGTTTGTTGTATTGTAAAATTGTCGTAAATTTACTCAATTGTAAATAATTACAATACTGTGGAATACAATGTTTAAACTACATTAAAATTATTAATTGTACAATATTCATTATTAATTATAAATTATTATTAAAAAATAAATTAATCTGTGGAGAATATAAGGATCAGTGGCGCGATACGAAACTAGTCTTCCCTGACATACGACTTAGTGGACAATGGCCTTACTTTTCCCATTAATAAATATATGTTTTTATAAAACAACGAAACAAACTGGGATAAAGCCTGACTATTTGTAATTACAGAATTCGAAAGGTATTCCAAATAATCCGCCAACACTACCAAAACATTTTAAGTAAAATAAATTTAAAACCAGTAAGAAAAGTAGTAAAGTCAGACGGGGCCGACTATTGATACCCTTCACCACTTTGGGTATATTCAACAGCAGATGAATCCTAACAGACGTCGCATTTTTAAAGGACCAGTAAAATGAAACACTGTGCACTGGGACTTTGGTGCACCATTTACATTAAATCGGACGAAAATATATATGGGAGCTATATCTAAATCTTAACTGATTTTCCCGAAACTTAACACACATCATTCTAGACCTTATTCATTACACTGTGCCAAATTTCGTGCAAATCGAAAGATATATAGGAACTTTGGTGCAACATTTACATTTAATCGGTCGAAAATATATATGGGAGCTATATCTAAATCTGAACCGATTTTCAAAAAACTTAACACACATCATTATTGACCTAATTCAGTACGCTGTGCCAAATTTTGTGCAAATCGAAAGATATATAGGGACTTTGGTGCACCATTTATATTAAATCGGTCGAAAATATATATGGGAGCTATATCTAAATCTGAACCGATTTTCAGGAAACTTGACACACATCATTCTAGACCTAATTCATTACGTTATGCGAAATTTTGTGCAAATCGAAAGATATTTAGGGACTTTGGTGCACAATTTATATTAAATCGGTCGAAAATATATATTTGAGCTATATCTAAATCTAAACCGATTTTCACGAAACTTAGCACACATCATTATAGACTTAATTGAGTACGCTATGCCAAATTTCGTGCGAATCGTAAGATATTTAGGGACTTTGGTGCACCATTTACATAAAATCGGACGAAACTATATAAATCTGAACCGATTTTTTCCAATTTCAATAGGGTTCGTCCTTGGGCCAAATAAGTGGCCTATGCCAACGTTCATGCAAGTCGGATCATAAATGCGACCTGCACTTTGTTTACAATTTAACATGGACAGTCAGACAGACGGACATGTATAAATCGACTTAGAAAGTGATTCTATGCATATTCTCGTTTCCTTTTGCCTCTTACAAACATATGCACAAAGGCATAATACCCTGTACCACATTGTGGTGAAGGGTATTAAAAGGGGGTTATATGGAGACTACCCCAAAAAGGGGGCGAATATTAATAATTTTTGGTAGGGAGATTTGCTACTATATACAACTACAAAATACCAAATTGCAGCAAATTCGGTTGAAAAACACGCTCAGGAACCTCAAAATACCGAAAATTGGGGGGTACCCTTATATGGCATCTATGCCTAAACGTGGACCGATATATCCCATCATCGAACTTGACCTGCCTGCAGACAAAAGACAACATTATGCAAAATTTCAGCACCCTTTCACACTTCATTCAGACAGACGGACGGACATGGCTAGATCGTCTTAGAATTTTACCCTGAACAAGAATATAAATACTTTATAGGGTCGAAAATGAATATTTCGATATGTTACAAACGGAATGACAAAATTAATATACCCTCCATACTATGGTGGAGGGTATAAAAAGTGCAAGTATTTACACCGCAACAGAAAGAAAATAGACTCAAAAGAGCCGAAAGTGGTGATCTGCCGAATTTGGTTTTCTCTGAAGAGAAAACATTCGTTGTCCAGCTGTTTGTAAACAAACGAAATGATCGTGTTTACTTGCCAAAGAGGTCAGCTGAAAATGTGCACCTTCGGTTGGCCAGCAGAACTAAAGCGCCGGCCATGGTGATGGTTTGGACCGCCATTACAGCCGATGGTCGCTATCCACTCGTATTAATCGACCATCAGAATGGCATCAGAATAAATGCCGAATACTATCGCGAAAATAATAAACCCCTATATTATGAATATTGAATTAAATTATGAAATATGGAATATCTGACGTAACATCTATGGAAGTTCTCAAATCCCTTAAAGTCCTGTAGAGAACAATCCATATGTAGTTACAATATACATATGTATATGTTTGTGTTTATCAATCTATCAACCTAATGCACTTGCTTTCAATGATCCATTGACAATAGGAATTGTTCTTGTTTCATTATTTTACACATCATCATCATACGTACATACATTCATATATACATACAAGAGACATTCATTAAGAGACATAACAATACTATGCACTTTGTCCTTGCATAATTTTTGAATTTACTTATGTGGATGCGTTTGTGGGGTGTGTATGTGTGTTATACTTTAAAAAAGAATGAAAGTAGAAGAAAAACAATAGAAATCGCAATGGAAGTTTTGCATTGTCAAAATATATTGTTTGAACAACAAATTCATATTCGTTTAGGGCTTAAGGGAGAATATATGTATGTAGTACTTCCTTCTATGCCATTTCAATTGAATGTAGTTACATAGTCGTAAGTGTGTAATGTGTAGATGTGTGTCATCATTCCATACACACATACATATTTCAGTTTTCATGTTAAAGTAAATCAAATATTTGTCTAACCTTTTGTGTGTTGTGTGACTTTGTTCAATTCTTTGTTCAATTCCTCTTCATCGTCTCGTTCGGATCTCATCCACACTCTCGGTGATGAGTTGTACGTCTAGGAGTGTGTGTTTGAGTTATTATTTCAAAAAGTGCATAATTTACAATGCAAATTGATTTTACAATTTTTTTGTGTTGTTGTTGCCTAGTATTATTTGAGTGTGTGTGTGTTATTTGTAGGAGTGAGCAAGTTATTGTTTAAGGAAGCCAGGAAGTCTTTAAACTTTAAAATAGTTTATTTTTCCCATTCATTTGCCATGTAAACATATTGAATTAACAAAAGATTTGAAATTTCCAAATATTTATAAATTCTAATATTTCTTTGGCTGTGTACATAAATAATATGCATTGTTTTGTTTATTATTTGAATTTAATTTTGTGTAAAATGTATATGGATTTTGATTTCTAATTTACTTAGAAAATGTTGAACACAAGGAAATATTTTTTTAGTTTCTTTAAAAACAATGCAAAATTTTTCGATATATTTTACAATTTATATTAAAAAGATCATAACTTTACCAAAATTTTGAATTTTTTTTTTGATTTTTCTTTTGATATGTGTCGTTCATAATCAGGTCTTGACATATGAAATCCAAATAATATATATCTACTAGCTGCATATAAAATATAAGTTCTAGAACATTTTGTTGCCTGTGGGCAACATTGGGCCACAAAGGGTTAATCATATTTGACATTCATCATTTTAGTATTCAACTCAATCCTCTTATTTATCAAAACTATCACATTAATTTATTTAAATATTAAATATATATTTTGTAACGTAATTATTTACACATGTCATAAATACAGATATAATAGGACCACCCTGCACAACCCGACTAATTTAATTAGAATCAAATAACGATTTAATGTTTCATAATTCCAAAATTTCATTTAATACCATTGGCTCATTTACATACATTTACAACTTTTCCTAAAAATACAACACAAACAACATTGAAACATCATCAATTAAATGCCATATCATAAAGGCTAATGTAATTTTATCATCGAATATTATTGGTCAACAAAGTGTGTAATTGTGTTAGAAAGAGAGTAAGTGTGTGTATGTTTGTGTAATATTTAAATAATTTGCACATTTCAATAATATAATAATCTTATATTAATTTTGTATTTAACCTGAATATACATATACAGACAAATAAATCACCTGCACACATGAACAACACACATGATTTAAATTGCCCAAAGATACCCAACCAAATAACAACCACATTTCGATAAATACCAAAAGCCTAATTTTATGGTTAATGCCTATGTGTGGGTGGGTGTTCGTTCATGTGAAATATTCTCAAAATAATAACTTGTACAGGTTATAATGATTGACATGTTTACTAATTTAATTAGTAACTACAAATACACATAAAATATGAATAACTAATTTTTAAATAAAGGATTTAAATGGCAAAGGGTTTGGTGTTTGGTGAATTTAACCACATGCTTTTGAAGATGTGAACTTTGAATTAATGAATTTAAAAATAGACAATTTTATTTGAAGACAGAGTATTTTTTTCCAAAAAAGTTTTTAATAATAATTTACAAATTTTATAAGTAATCATTTTATAATTCATAATTTTAATAATAAATCCCTTTAATAAATGTTATGAGTAAACATATTATTATACCCTCCACCATAGTATGGAGGGTATATTAATTTTGTTTTTCCGTTTGCAACTCATCGAAATAATCATTTCCGACCCTATAAAGTATATAAATTCTTGATTAGCGTAAAATTCGATGACGATATAGCCATGTCCGTCTGTCTGTTGTAATCACTCTAGCCTCTAAACGAATTGAGATAGATCGCCAAAATCTTGCATAGGGTCGTATTTTGTCTGCAGGCAGGTCAAGTTCGAAGATGGGCTTTATCGGTCTACGTTTAGGCATAGCTCCCATTTAAGGGTACCCCCCAATTTTCGGTATTTTGGGGTTCTTGAGCGCGTTTTTCAACCGAATTCACTGAAAATTTCTACATTGGGTCCTTATTGGGTACCAAATATCTCCACTAAAAATTATAAATATCCCCCCAAAATACCAATTTTCAGTATTTTGGGGGTTTTGATTGTATTTTTTCGACGAATTGGCTGTAATTTGGTATTTTAAGTTGTTAATAGGTACCAAATCTCTCCACAAAAAAAATTATGAATATAGGTCCTATATAAGGTTGAGTGCGTTTTTCAATCGAATTTGCTGCAATTTGGTGTTTTGTAGTCGTATATGGTAACAAATCTCCCATCCAAAAATTATTAATAATTGCCCCCTTTTTGGGGTAGTTCCCATATAACCCCCTTTTTATATTAAAATAGTTATCTGATTTGTTCCGCGTTTTGAGTTTGGTTCTAAGACTCTGATGTTATCATTCCACATGCGGAGGATATCGAGATAAAAAAGTAGAACGTAAGGTTCGACCCGCCCGAACTTAACGCTTTTTCACTTGTTTTATACCCTCCACCATAGTATGGAGGGTATATTAATTTTGTCATTCCGTTTGTAACACATCGAAATATTCATTTCCGACCCTATAAAGTATATATATTCTTGATCAGGGTAAAATTCTAAGACGATCTAGCCATGTCCGTCCGTCCGTCTGTCCGTCCGTCTGTTGTAATCACGCTATCTTCTGAAGGAATTGAGATCGGGTGTCTTTTGTCTGCAGGCAGGTCAAGTTCGAAGATGGGATATATCGGTCCACGTTTAGGCATAGCTCCCATATAAGGGTACCCCCCAATTTTCGGTATTTTGAGGTTCCTGAGCGTATTTTTCAACCATTTTTTCGGATAGCCCCAATATAAGGTTACCCCCCAATTTTTGGTATTTTGGGGTTCTTGAGCGCGTTTTTTAACCGAATTTGCTGCAATTTGGTAATTTGTAGTTGTATATAGTAATTTACTATTTGTCTGTTTTAACTAATATTTTTATCAATTTTTATTACATGTCTAATTTTTATTAATATTTGTATACCCTACACCACTCTGTTGTCAGGATATTCTAGCTTTGTGTGGTCCAAGAGTTTCTACCGACGCGAAATATTGGTCCTAGTATAACGATCGTCATATCTCGACTAGCTGAGTCGATCTAGGCATGTGTGTCCGTCCGACCGTCTGTCCATTATAATTTGTAAACACGAAACATGCAACGTTACGAAATTTTTGATGTAGGCCCAAGGATTTTTTTAGTAACGATCGGTTAATATTTAGGCAATCAAATGACCCACAAAACTTTATTTTTATCGCTATATAGGCCGAATTAATGAGCAGAACCCAAATCTCATTCGTCATCCAGGGGTTTTCGAATGTATATTTCATTTTTAGAAGAGGACAACACTCTTCGAAGAATTTTACCAGAGCTTTGAAATTTTGCACTGAGATTGCTATTACTGTTATAATGGTTGGTACCTCCAAATATTTTGCGTTATGGGGATTTTTTCAGGTTTTTCAACCGAATTGGCTGTAATATCTTACGTTTGTTTCTCATTGGGTATCAAATCTTTCTACCGTAAATGGTGAATATTGGTCCCCACTACACTGTGGTACATGGTATTATGTCTTTGTGCATATGTTTGTAACAGGCAAAAGGAAACGAGATAGATACATGGTTCCTTTTGAGAATATGCATAGAATCATTTTCTAAATCGATTTATGCATGTCCGTCCGTCGTTCTGTCTGTATTGTAAACAAAGTACAGGTCGCATTTATGATTGGTGCAGATGCAGACATAGGTTCCATATATTTTCAACCCACTTCATATTAATTGTACAACAAATAATCTACAGGTGTTTGATTGAGATTAAAATTCGACCAGTGAAATTTAGCATAGGTTGCAGAACGACATGTGTATGGAGTGGTATTAGTCGGATCATATATATATATATATATATATATTAACATCACATATTTCGTTCAATTTCATGTCAATCTTCCTTCGAAAAAGCGATGACTGTTAGGATAGATCCGACATTACTATTTTCCTTAATGGTTTTACATTAAATTTGTGGCCCACTGCTGTCCTCTAAATTACAGACGGGTATGTTAGATTTGGTCTAATGACAGTCTTATTGATCCAGTTGATAATCTTTGGACTCAAATCCCATTTAGTGCCTACAGCAGCTCTTCTGCAGAAAATCTAGCATCTGTATGTAATAGACTCCCAGATATGTAGGTTCATTTGATATGACTAATTTTTTGTTCTGGACAATTGGCTCCTCCTACGGTTCTATGTTTGTCTTTTTGATGAAAAATCATATATCTCTTTTAACGGATTGACATTAAAACCCCTCGCCCAATTAAACGCGATTTTGAATGCAGTTTCAGCCTTTCTGTATACTATGTTTGGAATCGTCCCTTTTTCTTTCTATCATACTAGTTCAAATCCATAAAAGGTTAAGTTCCTTAAGACTCTATTAATTGTGATAACCCACAGAAGTGGTTACAGACTTCCTTTCAACGGTGTACCTTGCCCTATATTGTCCCTGATAATTATGCGTGCAGTCTGCATTTTATCCATCTATTCATAAGCATATAACCCAGTCTATGATTGCCTGCTCCACTCGAAAATATTCTGAGTATTGGATAAGCTTTTCGGTACCGACAACATTGTTAAGAGCTCCCTCGATATCAATGGATTTTCTTGTCGAAAGTATGTAAAGCAGTTCCCATTGATCTTCCTATTACATAGGCATATGTTTTTTTATATATGCGTATAGTTGGGGATGGTGCTCTTTGTCGCGTGACGATTGTCCGTCCGTTCCATGGTTATGAATAGAAACTAAATTAGGTTTTTGATGTTGCGTATATTGCCTTACCGGCTTGGGTATAATGATTACCCTGGCTACCCGCCAGCTTTGATAGGGTAAATATGGTTATAGATATCAATTCTTCAGTTGATTCTATTTTCTTCTCCTTTATTGCCCACCATTGACTCGGATTGGGTGTGGGTTATTGTATAGAAACTCATTGATTATTGAAATATGGTTTATGTTATTGACCTGTTCACAAAATAGTTTTCAGGAGTTGCAGTTAGCTGCTCTTGTTATTTTGTAGTATTGTTTCATTCGGCGTGCAAGTTGTCCTACTATATTGCAGATTTTGTTCAATGTGTTCTGTTATAAAGCCTTCCTTTTTCCGAATCACCACTGTCATTCAGAGTTTTCCATAGTCAGATTTCCTTTCTCGAAGAGGACGACAACATTCTTCGAAGGACTTTACTATTATTTGGTTAGTTCGTTAGCATTCCAGTACTTAATGTTTATGCTGTCATCGTTGCGTTATATGGGTTTCGGCGGTGGCTGTAAGATTTTACTAATTTACCCTAATAACACCTATCTAATTATATTAACAAATGATGTGTAGTATTTTAATTGCAAGTTAGTCCTAATGGTAGTAGCTTTGGCTATGAAGCTGGGCAGAAGCTACAGTCTGTGAGTGACCAGTCTCGAACTGTTTGGGGTTCTACTGGTAATAGCTTTGGCTATGAACCTGACCGAAGGTTTCGGTAGCACGGGTGTCAAGGCCCCTAGGTCTGCGGATCTAGCCCGGCAGTTGGTGTTGGCCCTTCGGGGAGCATCGCGCTGGATGTGGTTTATACCCAAATTGCGGGTAGAGCTGTGGCTCGGTGTGGAGTTGCATTACAACCGGGTGCCTGACACATAGAAAGACAGGAGTTTTAGATGGGCTCCGCTCCTCATCCAAGGAGGTGATCGCGTCCAAATACGTGTGATTGGTACCTACATTTCGGTGTGGGGGCGTTGGTTGACGCTTTGTATTAACTGGTGTTTAGAGCACCGTGGGGTAAGACCGCAAGGTAGGTACCCACGTACTCTAAGCATCTCTGTATATATTTATGTTAAAATTTAATAATGTATATATAATATTTAATAACGTAACTATTATAAAATTTAAATTCAATTAACGTTTCCAAATTATTCCCAAAATATTGCTTCCCCAAAATAACTAAAATCTACAGAGACAAATTATTCTTGCCCAGGCAACAAATCACTAAAATCACATTCATAATAACAACAACGACAACAACACCAACAAAGAATAACAAGCATTTCCAATACAAGTTCAACGCAGCATATAAAATTGATTTTCAACAACAACGACAATAACTACGTTTGGGCAAACACCCGGAGTTGATGTCTGCAGAGCAATGCCTTTGTCAATAAATCTCCCGAGGAAGAAAGATTTCAATGTTTATTTGTTATGCACTCTGTCTCGCTCGGTCGCAATGCAAATGCATTTTGCAAATAAAAAATGGAAGGGAGAGAGAGAAAGAACAAAAAAACAGGTCTAAGAAAAAAGTATGCAAAAAATATGTAGTTGTGCATCAATATATGAATTCGACGTCATGGTAGTGGATGTAATTCATCCATGCGAATATTTGCATGCTGCTAACAAATCAAATAAAGTTTAGCATATTTTCAGAGTGCATGGCAATTTCCTGTTACATTTCACATGCTTTATTTTTAGATTCGATGTTTTTTTTATTTTATATTCACGAGGTTGTTAGGAGGTAGGTAGGATAAAGAAAAATTATACTAAGGGATATTTAGAATGGAATGTTGGGAATAGAATTGCAAAATAATTATACAACCAAATATACTGTTCTTATATTATTTTCCACACAAGTTAACACAATTACATCAGAGTCAGAGGCCTTACAGGAGACCACTGTAAGGCCTCTATATAAATCAATTTTCCTCTTAATTAAATTCTTTTAAAATTCCTATATGTGCATGTGTGTTTCCTAAATTAAATTATATAAACATTTATATTATTCAATATAAATATTAAAAGAAAACAAAAAAAGTATAATTAAAATTTCACTGCAGACAATATATCGGGCAAATAAAAATATAAACTTTTCTCTTTTATGTGTACAAGTTCTAGATTTCTTGAGCTAAGGAGGAAAAGTTAAGATTTCCCTTTTTTAATTTGCATTTCAATTTAACCCCGAAAAATGCTCAAATAAGAAACAACAACTTCCTTATATACATTCAACTCTTGACTACACAGTTGATTATCTTCTTCTGCAGTTGTCTTTTGTTTCGACAAGTGTGTAGGGTCGGTTCGGGTCGTTCGTCAACAACAGTTGTCCTAAAGTTTTTCATTTTACATCTTGTGAAATGTTGTGTTTTACATTTTAATTTTGTTCAAGTTTTTGTTTTGCAGACAAAAACATTGTTGACTAGCTGCCTGGCTGAATGACTGACAGACATACCACCATCACTTGGTCTATATTTTTGGCCATGGCCAAACACATCAGTAGTATCATCATCAACACCCAGTGCAGTCGTCTTCATCATCGTTAGCCCGTTCTATATTTGTTGTAAACATTTCATTATTCAAAATCTTAGAATGATGTTTACCAAGACTTTGGATATTTGAAGAAAATGTTCTTGAGAAGTTATTTGTATTAAGTTTGGCCATGTAGTAAGTTGTGTTGTCTAAACGAGGTAAAAGGGTTTAACATATTCGCTAAGATTTACAATGGTGTTTAATGAAAATAAATTTATGGGTAGCTTTTACAAAACCGAGATGTGATGTATCATTAAAGTATAAATACATTGGTAGACCCAACTGTTCGGGTGACGTAGGGGATGATAGACAGCAAGCAACGGCTCTGATTGGCTTTAACATGGCAAAGCCCAGGCCTATCATGGTCCCTCTTTCATCTCAATTGTGGACACTGACCTCCCCGCGGTGTCACCAGGGGTAGCTACTTTGAACACCCGTTGAAATAGTCAGCTGATATGTGCCGCGTTGGGTTAATTGCCCACACTAGGAAAAAACCAATACTATGAAAAAAAAACAACAAAAAATAAAACCAAACCCCCCCAATGTTGACGACTCCCACAAACGTATAAATGACCACGATCTGCGATCTGCCTACTCCGCTCAACTTCCCCACCTGCTTTACGAAACCAATCCTTGACTCGATAATAATATAGAAGCACAATGGGGAAAAATTGCTAACTCCCTACAAATTGCAGCAAAAGCAACACTTGGTTACCAAAAACCTTCATCATGAAACCATGATACGATCAGGATTGTCGTAACGCGACAAGAGAAGAGAGGAGAAACGTACTTTCAGAAATAACAAGAAAAACGTGAGCAAATCGAGATGTACAGGAGTCAGAATAAAGTCCGGAAATTTTATCAACGAGTAAAATATCAAACCGAAGGCTTTGGTGCAAGTACATCCTCCTGTAGAGATGAAGATAGAAACCAGGTGACAGATACAGTTAGCGTGTTGAGGATCAGGAGCATTTTGCAAAGCTTCTGGTATCAAATAGTGACCCCAGAACCAATAAGTTTTTAATTTTAGTCCAATGAAAAATTAATAGGTATATGCTTTAAAAAATACTATTAACCTTTAAGCAGTCGCGGCTCATATTTCACAGATATACAAATGTATTAGTTGTATATTTATAGTATTATAGGTAATTAAAATGATCTGTACTTACTGCCATCACTGTGCGGAACACCTTCACGCAATAGAAAATATCGTAAACCTTCCATGGTATATGTTTCAGATGCTTCCAATGGATCAACAACATTATGTTTACTTTTCGACATTTTTTGACCGTCAACAGTCCAATGTGAGTGAACAAATAGTTCACGTGGTGGTTCGAGACCTGTAATTAAATCAAAGTTTAAAGAATATTTATATTTTTTTAATTAACAAAATTTATGATAAATAACCAACTACAATATAAAGGCAAAATAAACCAGTGAGCGGAGCAGTATAGTCGGACGGGGCCGACCATACGATACCCTACACAACTACCACGAACTCTAACTTTCTGAGGATGTTTATTCCGAGTCTGAGTAATATTTCGTGATATTTGCCCCCTCTTGCCCGATTAGAGGTCAACAACACATCTTCCTTACTTTTTCGAATATTCAGTACAGTCCTTCTAATTACGTGTCCAGATTACCTTCACGGTGGCTTGTGTTGTGATTTTCGGATCATACTCGACTCGAAAACACACAAAAAATTAAGTTTTCGGTCCATTTCATCCCAAAATGTTAATCTGATCATCACCGAAAATTGTAGGCGTTGTTCTTGGCCATAACTGCAACTTCATGAAAAATTTTAAAGCCATCAGCGCGATATTTCCCCCTTTAATGTGGTAATGGGTTACTAAATAATATCTGAATACGTAAGCACCTGTAAATATTTGACTGTAACTCCAACATCTGAATAGATACATCACTATATTTGGTATCAATTTAAAGGCCAACCACTCCTCTTGGATATACTATCAACTCCTCGGGTCTACATCCTCCAGGAGTAAATATATATGCCATAGAATACAAATTTTGTCATTTTTCACACAAAAGTCAGGGTCCATTTGACCCGCTAAATATTGACCGATCTTTATCAAAACATTCGCGGTGTTTGGGCCATAATTGCGGCCTCTGGAGCGACCAGAAAAACCGACAAAAATAATGTTTTTGGTCCATTTCATCCCCTAAATATTAATCAATCTTTTCCAAAAACAATAGGGGTCTTCATTGGCCAGAACCCATCCTACATGCAAAATTTCGTGAAGATTGGTCCATAACTGTGGCCTGTATCGTGTTTACAAATTATAATGGACAGACGGACGGACGGACGGACACATATGTCTAGATCGACTCAGCTAGTCGTGATATGACGATCGGTATACTTAAAGGTGGGTCTAGGACCAATATTTCGCGGCGTTACAAACGTTTGGGGCTGCACAAAGCTATAATACCCTGACAACGTAGTTGTGTAGGGTATAAAAACGAAAAATCGCTCTCAGAGACCTACGATTCCTGAACGGAATCTACGAAACCAAAATGGCACACAATTGACTGTTACACCATTCACAATTTTAGCCGCTTGGCTTGCATTTTCGCCTTTTTCAAAGAAAAACTGTAAAATGTACCGAATTTTCTCTTTGTTCACTTCCATTTTAACACCCTGTAACTCACAACTGAATGTACCAAATAAAAAGAGCAAAATATTTTTTTACTGCGAAATGTCACCTTTCCAACGAGCATAAATCAAAATTGTGTGATCGATACTTTACGAGAAATCTATCAGTACAGCCATATATATAATATATTCCACGAACATGTTTAGCTTTATAAAAATTGTGACATGACCTGTCACTATTTGATAACATGGCTATACTAAGTAGACAAATATCCACTCGGTCACTTTCCACTATTCCCCCTTCCGCTTTTTTTCATTTTCCTACTGAACATCCTCTAACTTAAGTACTCATATGACTGTTCATAAGGAAGTAATAATAATAAACATATATATTTAAGGATCAGGGAACAAGATCTGTATTAAAAACTTCAGAAAAATCAAGCTGTGCCACTGAACAAAACATAAATTAAGACCCTCAACAAGGCGACGAAAATGGTATACCACCATTCGAAAGGTGTGGCTCAATTAATTACCTTGAGAGAGGTCATAAAGATATTGAGACCTTTGGTCTCATCATATAGCATCTCTGAATGAAAATTCTGCTAAAATGTTAAAAACCCTCTAAAGAATAATAATTACTCTAAACAATTGTAGTACAACAACATTAGCTGTTAGGAAAACCTGACTATAATTATGTAGATATCACCCCTGAAGATGCAATTGGAAAATTGCGAAATATCGGGAAATTTTCACAATAAATAAAAAATTACCTCAAGCTAATCTTATTTGAATGTCAACTAAAGCGGTCGAAAAACAATCAATACTCAATATAAATAGTACCTGTCAGTATCATCAAGGGACATGCCAAGATTTGCAGTGCTGCACCTCCAAGATTCAGATATTTTTTCCAAGCATCAAAACTATTGCAACGCCATCAAAATAAAATCCCTTCACACTGTGCAATATTCTTTTGAAGTCAAATGTCCCGGTATCAAGAACCTTGCATGGCATCCCCTTTTACGACTGAATAACACGTCAAGCCATCACCGACTTCCACCTTGAAATCTTATTTTGTCTTTGCCAGTCTCAAATCATAAAGAAAATATAATGCAAAGTCGTAACTTTTCCTTTTTAATTGCAGATCCAACGATCAGAACCTAATAGCCTAGACAGACTACAGCCTTAATTTGCATTAACAGCCTTAATTCAAATTAACTTGTACATTATCCTCATTTTTATGTGCTGTTAATGCACAAAATCAAACTGAATTTATACTGAATTAGGCAATTTCAATATGGCAATGCTGTCGAAAATTAATTGTTTCTTGTCAAATTTATTTATATTTATGAAAATAAAAATATGAAATGAAGGCAAATTTCAACCATTTTTTAAATTGGGAGCTGTTTTGCTAAGATGATAGTCACTATTCCTCCTTTATGTCATGTATATATCTCCTATAGATGTAATCCCGAAAAATATCGAAACAAATGTAAAAAATGTTCATACTACACACAGACAAACGTTTGTTTTGTAGCAAAAAAATGTTTCGTAAATGCAGAAACTCTCGTCTGTCAGGGGTAAATATTAATTCAAATTAAGTATTTTTTAATGCAAATTAAGGCTGTCGTCTGTCTATGGTATAAGCTCACAAACATGTATAAATTGCTTCCGTACTGAATTATCCTTCTATATATTTAATCATATTTTTCCGTTTCTACGTTGTTGATAAATTTCGAATATGGAAATTGGCTGTTGGCCCATTTCATAAACGCCTCTCAACTCATAACATTTTCAATTCATCTATTCTACTTTCAATTCAAAATTAGAAAAAATCATAAAACATACCTGCAGCTATTAAAAATGCTGGCCAATATATACCATGGAATTTTAAAATATCTTTTCCAATAACTTGTACCGTTGGTGGCCAGCTGGATTGGAACTAAAACAGAAATTAATATAAATCAAATTTCTTCATAAAATAATATCAATAACGTACCTTAGGGTCAGGATATCCAGCCGATGTTAAATAATTCACTAAAGCATCCAGCCACACATAAATCGATTGTGTAGCATCATCGGGTACGGGGATGGCCCATTTAACACGTTCAGCTGGACGTGATACCGAAACATCTGGCAATGGTTCTGACAACATATCGAATAGAATTTTTTCAAATTTTATAGGTTTTACACGGCCTCCTTGTTTTAACCAATAAATAACATCCGATTGTAAACTTGACAAACGGAACATGTAGTTCTTTTCTTCAGTCCATTCGGCCGGATGACCCGATTCCAATGAAAATCGTTCCCCAGTTGCCTCATCAACACGTAGCTGAGAATCGGTAAGGAATGTTTCATCCGATACACAATACCATCCTTGATAATTTGCCGAATAGATGTGACCTTTGGAACTTAGGGTGTTCCAAAAATTTGAGACCGCTTTTTTATGACGATCTTCAGTGGTTCTAATAAAATCATCATTTTGTATGGCGGCCTGTTGGAATACATTACGATACCGGGCTGATATATCTTGACAATAATCTGCAACGGGTATCTTGTGTGAGGCAGCTGCTTGTTGTACTTTCGTTCCATGTTCATCGGTGCCGGTGCACAGACGTACTGTGGCTCCTGGCTTGGTTAGAAGTTTTTGGTAGCGACATATCGTATCCGCAATAACGGCAGAATATAAATGTCCAATATGGGGAGCTGCAAAAACAAATGAAAATCTAATAAGAATTTATTGGCGTCTTGCATGCGGTGTTTTGCATATACAAACCAGCATTAACATAAAATATGGGAGTTGTAACATAAAAACTTGAGCTGATATTGGAACACAGCTTTCGCACTGATTGTACTCTGGGTATTAACATTTTAATTGGCGTCTTTTACATTTAATTTTTTCGCGTCCCGTCAATGAAAAAGCGCAAAAGTTTGACAATTACGAAACCGCTAAACATGAAATACCGTAACACACACAAAACAGTTGTTTTCTGTTTTTGACAATCAGCTGTTTAGGTTTGTGATTCAATGACGTATGGTACGTAAGGCTGTTGTGATTAGTGGTAATGCAATGTGAAATGACAGCGTAATTAGATTAATGTATATTTCGTTTTATAGGCGATTAATTTAATATGTCCGCTTTTTCAAATTTTAACTAATTGCTAACTTTCACATTTCGAGATTTTCACATGGTATCGCTTACAATAAACTTCTTATACATTTACACTGTACCGGATTTTGTTAAGCTAGTGAGTTTAAATTGTCAATTCCATTGCATATATGTCAAATAAATCCTCATAAAATAGGTTAATCCGGCATATAGTTCTAATGTACATGCAGTTTTATATTCGATCTGCTTTATTCAAGCTATTTAACTTATATCTACATACAGAATTTGGAAATTTGAAAGCAAATTGCTTATGGTGTTTTTACACGATATGTATTTTACATATGTGCTGTCACTTATTTCATCCATATGTAATTTCTTATGTGTGTCAAAATTAGCGGCGTACACAAAACATTTATTTTTGTGTTCAAATAGGCATATGTATTTTACATATGACATAACCTATAAACAAAAAAATCGCTTTTATTTTTTCTTTAATCAACATCATTTTTTTATTAAACACCTAAAAACGAAATAATAATTTGTAATTGTTGCCTTTTCATCCTGTTCTTTGACTTGCAATTGAAATATTTTCTTCCAACAATGTGTTTCATTCAAACAGCTGATTTTTTTATGTTTCACATACGAAAATAGAGCGCGTCCTATTCGGAAAAAATTACATATGTAATTGCATATCGTTTTGACACATTGAAATTTCCGTATGTTTCACATGACGAGTTCGATTTCCATATGCAAAAAAGTGACAGCATATATGTAAAATACATATCGTGTAAAAACACTATTAAAAAATTTGTTTAGTAAAACTTTCGAAGTTTTTTTAATTTTGATTCCATATGGCCAATTTGTATGAAACCTAATTTATACACCGTCGTCAGCTATCACACAAAATATGGCAAGTATTTATCCTTCGACTGCTGGCAACCCCCCTCAGTATTTCACAATGTTCTGACTTCTATCAAATTGTTTATTTTGTTTTTGAAAATGTCAAAATATTGTGAAATTGGAAAGCACTTCGTGGTGGAAACCCTTTTCATTGAAAATTCCGGTCAATTGAAATTTGTAAAAAAATTATACAATAATTTTAATTCAAAAACTCAAATATGTGAAAATTGTAAAGTGGCAATCAATTATTTGTATAAAGAAAATAAAAAATTAAAAAATAATATTAATTGGAATAAAGAGCTCTCAATTTTGGATTCCGAAAAATGTAAAGCCAAATATGTGTCATCTACCAAACTTGAAATGGAAATAAATAAATCAAGTCGTAAACGAAAACAACAAATTAAATCAAAACAAAAATCTAAACTGAAAGCAAATATTAAAATAAAACTAAAATTACACATTCTATTAAAAACTAATAAAAAATAAAACAAATAAGTAGAGTAAAGATAAAAAGAGTTAAAAAATGTAAAAACAAAGTAACTATATATATTAGCACCTAAGTTAATATACTTTAGGGCCATTTCTTTAAAAGCTTCAGCTTTAAATCTTCTATCCTATCGGAAATTTTTTATTGAAATTTATGTTATCGGATAGCAGACTTATAACTATATATAATTCTCAATCGACTTTTGTCTAATATCAAGCTTTCATGTTATATTTTTTTTTTTTAAATACAGAATGTGTACATACATATTTTTTACCTTACATTACTACCCTCAACCATGGCACAATTACACAAGGTAGTCTCATGCAGACATATGATACCAATAGTTTCATAATTTTACTTTTGACAACATTCGGCTTTCAAAATTTAAATGAAAATATCGTCCTTCGAAATGTACGCACAGCACGTGTCCAGTGGCAATAATTACAAAATGTTTATTATCTTGAAGTCTCCAGCATCTATAATCCATAAATATATGTTGTAACGTCTATAGTTATATCTTTAAAAGCAATATTAATAAAAAAATGGATATATTTATTTGCAGAAAGTATAAATTTTTATTTTTTTAAATATGTCATTCGAAATGCATAAATTTATGGAATTTATTTTTCGAAAAATAAATTGAAATTGATAGATGAGTTCCATATTAAAAAGGGTTGCCATTATTCATTTCACAAATGAGACTACCTTCTGTAATTATGCCATGACCCTCAACCTACGGAGTTGCTTTTTTAACTCTTTTTAATGAATTCTCGTACTAATCCTTCATTCTCGTACTAAACCTTCACAACTAATCCTTGAATTACAGCCTACGACCTATTGTAGTTATATTTAAAATGTAATGCGTATTAATTCAATTTTATTCTCTTTCCAAATCCACTCTATAAAGTTCGTTTTTACATCATTTGAAATTTGTCACTGTATCATTTAATATAATGTGCCCTCTTGTTGCTATAAATCGTATTGGAACGCTTTTAGATTAGGTTGACATTCATAGAAAGCTATTTTCCAAATAGTTGTTATCACTCCTCAGTGAATGATAATAATTGGCGGCAGTTGCAAGGAATGTCAACAAATCAGTGCACTACCAAGTGATTTCAATTATATTTTATATTTGCAATTAATTACACAAAAACTTAGTTAATTTTATTACACCATGCCAATGCATTGTGCTGTTGCTGACCATGAACTGGTCGATGGATGTTTTGTGGAGGATCCCAAGCATATTAAATTCATCAAGAAGAACTATATAGATTTTCGTCCGCGTTCACAAATCTGTCGAACATGTAAGGCAGCTATGGAATACATGTACGAATTAACCATTCAAAAAATCAAAGAAAAACGAAGGCGCATTCAATCAGCTCATGAAGAATTAAGTTCGGTTTCTTCGTTACAAACCCTGCGACGATCCCGGTCAGTGTCCATAAATTCGAATATATCAAATGACTCCATTGATAATCTTTTAACTAAGACTCCAGCTCATCAGTCACTAAATAGAAGTTCATCGGTGGCGAATGGTTCTGCAGTTGGCGCCAAAAGATTAGAAGTTGAATCGACACCATATATACGATCAATATTGGTACCTTTAAATGGACAGGATACACCTTATGCGGCATCTGTGCGTAGAATATCTACAGAAATGCCAGCAAATACACCCAACCAATTAAATATTACCGAACAGATTGTCTTCACTCCAACAATATATACCGAAGAGACACCAGTTGTAGCAGCACCAGCAGCCAGAAGAATTATGGGACAAGATGCTAATAATAACAACAGTAATAACAATACAAATCCCTTGGCGGCAGTGAGAAGAAATATTGAACAGGAAGCCAATAAAAATGCCATTAACGACTCCACAAGTAATGTTCGACTATCACAAGAACCCACAACCAGTAAAGCAGCTGCTGCTGTGGATGTTTCAAAAAAGCGTGTGCAGGGGAAAACGAAAACGAAAGAAATCACAAACTATTTTCAACCAAGTTCAAAGACCACAACTGCTAATGCCAATTCCAATGAGCCATTGCCTGGAAAAACTCCTACCACAACTAAAAGTACGAAATCCTCACAATCACATATACGCTTATCACAAGAACCAACAACTAGTCACCGGGCAGCCGCACCAGCAGATGTTGAACCTATGTATGGTAATACTCCCACAGATAATTCTGAAGAACCGTCAGTGAGTGCATCCACTGTTGCTACACCAAAGTCAAAAAGTACCTCTGCTACCAATCATAGGAAACGTTTACATCATCTCACCCAAGACGATGACGACGATTCGGTAGAGGATGACGAACAAATGTTAAGTTTGCATGCATTCGATGGTACGCGTATGCCAAATGTTCAACCGATTATCAAAAGAAGTCGCCAGCAGTTTACACATCCCGATTATCGAGTTATGGACGTATATATTGCAGACACATCGGGCGGATAAGGTAAGTCGATGAGAAAAAGTATTATTTTATTAAATTTATGTTGATTTTATTCGCATATATATGATTTTGAATGGAGATGTTTCTTTTCATAAATTCCGCTAGTAAGAAAGTATAATAAATTCTCTAGGTTTCGTTTTCATTAAATTGTCAATCCATATATGAAGGTCTGACTTAAAATAATTCGTATGATTCGACAAATATCAGATTTAGACGATTAACATGTGTTGTTTGGTATTCAGAGTGCCATTTCTTCACCTTTGCCTCTCGTATGACCTTTTACAGCAGGATGTTAAAAAGGTCACACGACAAACTGTCACCTTGTCTGAATCCTCGTACAGTATTAAAGAGCTCTGAGAGGTCCTTTCCGACTTTAACTGCTGTCCTTGCGTAACTTAAAGTTATCCTACATAGCCGTATTGGCTATGTAGTGCTTTCATCAAGCAGGTGGGTAAGTTGAGCGGAGTAGGCATCGGCTACCTGTTGTGTTTGCAGCTTTTCGACGTCGAGATTCCATGTTGTGTTAGATCGCACCTTTGCTCCTACATTATGACGATTGCGAACATTGGCTACCACAAGTTAATGGTCCGAATCGATATTCGCTCCTCAAATTGATCGAACGTCTAAAACACTGGATGAATGCCTTCCATCTATCACAATATGATCAATTTGATTTCTCGTTGCTTAATCAGGAGAAATCCAGGTGGCCTTGTGTATATGGAGATGCTTGAATCTGGTGCTGCTAATGCCGTTGTCGGATGTTTTTTCATGAAGGCTGAATTTTCCGATGGTGGGACCAAAAATATTTTCATTTCCGATTTTTGCATTAAAATCTCCTAGCAGAATTTTAATGTCATGGCCGGGCCCGTGGCCCTTTATACGTTTGCGGGGGTCGACAAAATTAGGGGGTTTGGTTTTCTTTTTCTTTGCTTTTTCATAGTAGGAAGTGTTTTCCGAGTGTGGGCAAATAACCCGACGCCTCAACCCATTTTTAATAGTTCTTATGGGTGAACTCGTGGCCTTGTTATAGGGCACCAAAAAATATTTTTTTTTTTAAATTCACGCCTTGTTAAAAGGCTTCAAAAATATTTTTTTTTTAATTCAGGCCTTGTTAAAAGGCTTCAAAAAATATTTTTTTTAAATCCACGCCTTACTATAGGGCGTCAAAAAATATATTAAAAAATCCACGCTTGGCTATGGACCCTCAAAATGTTTTTTTAATAAACTCTTTGCTATTGCGCTTAAAAATTATTTTTTTTTTTAAATAATCAGCGCCTTGCTATTGGCAAAAAATCTACTAATCAAAAAATATTTACTGAACAGATCGTAATATCAAACCTACACCTTCTAGTACCTACAGGCAACTTCTCCTGGTAACTTATCCTCAAACTGTCACAATTTTAAATATTATGTTTTATTTTTTGCAAAATAGTCAGGCCTAATCCCAGTTTGTTTTTTTTATAAAAACAACTTTTTGTTAGTGTGGAAGTATTATGTTTTTTTTTGAAATAGTACGTTATGTTCCATCTAGGAGTACAAACCTGCGTGATATAATCTTTTATTTTAATGCTTCGATAACACTTCAATACAACAAATATAACAGAATATTTCTTTTAACTATTTCTAGACATGAGTGAAGATTTTGGAACCTTAAACGAAATGGACTATTATTATTTAAGGGGCTGGAAACCCAAATTTAATATTTAAAACTAGACTTAAACACGATATTAGTTAAGTAAAATTTGTTACTCTAAGACAATGATTAAGCAAATAGTTAAAATGTAGTATACATCAACTAATTGAAGAAATATTTTCTGTATTAATTATTAATATTACATATTATGTAAGGGATTTATCAATACAAGAATCTACTCTTAAGTAAAAATGATTATAATTTTATAAACAAGTAAGATTAATCATACAACATCACCATCAAACCTCATCGAAGAAAATGTAATTGTATGTGAGTATTATTTGGACATTATAAATTCACGCTATTTGTCTTAACAAAAATAAAAAAAAATAAAATACAACTTTTTTAGGCAGCCTATTTTTTACCATTCCATTTTTATATACATATGAAAATAAACGCTTCTCAAAAACTAACACTGACGTTTACCTTCAATTACACTGGGAGATTTTCAAAATAAGAAACTAACATTTTAAAATAAAATTCAACAAATAAAAAACTTAACTTTTAAATTAAAATTCAACAAATCTAATCTTTAATAAATTATATATTTTTATAAATATAAGGAACCTTCCATAATTTCTTATGTATTATCATTGCGTTCTTGTAGATATTTTAATTTATTTAATATTTAAATATAAAAAAGATATTTACGAATCGTATATATAATTTTATTAAATTACCCCTTATGATAAGCCAAATGAAACACAATTGTATTT
>NW_026878668.1:0-25038 GCF_032173495.1 Musca vetustissima | reverse complement strand
TTCACCTCAATTGTGGACACTGACCTCCCCTTGCTACCACCTGGGGCAGCTATTTTCATCACCCGATGAAATAGTGAGCTAATATGTGCCGCGAGTTCACTCATAAGATCTATAAAAAATGAGTTGAGGCGTCGGGTTAGTTGCTCACACTTGGAAACTATGAAAAAACAAAGAAAAAGAAAACCAAACCCACCTAATGCTGACGACCCCCGCAGACGTATAAAGGACCACGATCTGCACTTCGAATGTGCGCACGTTATATAGAACAGGCGCAGTGTTCGCCTTGGCGGATGTACTCAATAGGTACAATGCCGGTATTATTGTCTTACAGGAAGTGCGATGGAAAGGGACTGGCTTAAGTAAATCAGATGATATTGCCGAGACGTGATTTTGACTGCGGATTTATGTTTAACAGGAGCATAAAAGACCTCATCTCCAGACTCACTCCAGTAGATGAGTGAATTGCTATAATCCGTATAAATGCGAAGTTCTTCTACGTCAGTCTCATTTGCGCCCATGCTCCGACCGAAGATAAAGATGAACATACCAAAGACATATTTTACGAGAGCCTAGAAACAGCATATGGCCGTTGCCCTGGCCATGACATTAAAATTCTGCTGGGAGATTTTAATGCAAAAATCGGAAGGGAAAATATTATTGGCCCCACCATCGGAAAATTCACCCTCCATGAAAAAACATCCGACAACGGCATGAGATTGATTGACTTCGCGGCAGCAAAAAACAAGGTATTTAGCAGCACCAGATTCAAGCACCTCGATATACACAAGGCCACTTGGATTTCTCCCGATCGAACAATGAGAAATCAAATCGATCATGTTGTGATAGACGGGAGGCATTCATCCAGTGTTTTAGACATTCGATCGATACGAGGAGCGAATATCGATTCGGACCACTAACTTGTAGCAGCCAAGTTTCGCAATCGTCTTAATGTTGCAGCAAAGGTGCGATCTAATACAACACGGAAACTCGACGTCGAAAAGCCACAAACACAACAGGTAGTCGTGGCCTACTCCACTCAACTTACCCACCTGCTTGACGAAAGCACTTCTTGTTCCGATAATAATATGGATGCACAATCGCAAAGAATTGCCCACTCCCTACAAACTGCAGCAAAAGCAACACTTGGGTACCAAAAACCGCCATCAATAAACCCATGTAGATCAGGAGTGTCGTAATGCTATCGATGTGAAAAACGCAGCGTTTGCGTCAACTCTGCAGACAGTACCAACTCGTAATCCGATGGAGAATTGTCGGAAGAAAAGGAGAGAGTGGAAACGAGTTTTTAGAAAAAAGAAGAAAGAACCAGAAAAACGTGAGCGTGAGCAAATCGAGATGTACAGTAGTCAGAACGAAGTCCGGAAATTTTACCAATGAGTAAAACACCAAACCGAAAGTTTTGGTGCAGGCACATCCTCCTGTAGAGATGAAGAAGGAAACCTGGTGACAGATACAGACAGCGTGTTGAGGATCTGGAAGGTGCATTTCGAAAAACTTCTGGTATCAAATAGTAGCGGTGAAGAAGATACCCCGGAACCAATAAGAGTTGACGGTATAGATTGTATACCACCTAGCCAAGATGAGGTTAGAGTAAGGCTGGTCAGGAGCATGCACCAGCTGCTTAGTACAATTTGGCTAAAGTAATGCATGCCCAATGATTGGAACCTTAGCATCCTGTGTCCCGTGCACAAAAAAGACGATATCTGCCAACTATAGAGGAATTAGCCTTCTTCCCATCGCAAATAAAGTGCGATCCAATGTGCTGTGTGAACGATTGCAGCCAATGGTCAATGCCATTTTTGGACTATACCAATGCGGCTTAAAACCTGGCAAATCCACCATTGACCAGATTTTCACTCTGCGCCAAGTCCTGGAAAAGACCCACGAAAAACACATCGCCACATACCACCTATTCGTCGACTATAAAGATGCATTCGACAGCACTATCCGTTGTAAAGCCATGTCTACGTTCGGCATTCGGCTATGCAGGATAACTTTAACTGGCATGGAAAGGACCTCTCGGTGCCCTTCAATACCGTACGAGGATTCAGACAAGGTGACAGTTTGTCGTGTGATCTTTTTAACATCCTGCTGGAAAAGTGAACAGAAATGGCACTCTGTACACCAAACAACACATGTTACTCGCCTACGCCGATGACATCGACATAATGGGTCGAACATTGAGAGAGGTAACAGCCACCTTTGAACAAATTAAGAGGGAGTCAGCCAAAGTGGTTCTGAAAGTAAACGGCGAGAAGACCAAGCTGATGGTATCAACGCGCAAGACGTCCTGTAGACTCGGACCAATTGTGGAACTTGAGAACTACAGTTTCGAGGTAATAAAAGATTTGTATATACCTTGGTACCGCCATAAATAAAACTAATGACATCAGTTTTGAAATTCGGAGAAGGATAGTGTTGGCCAACAGATGCTACTATGGTCTGAGTAAGCAACTCAAAAGCTCACACTCTACAAGACGCTTATACTACCCGTGCAATTATATGGATCTGAAGCATGGGTACTTGCGCAAGCAGATGAGGTAGCTCTTGGAGTGTTGGAGAGAAAAATTCTCCGAAAGATCTATGTGCCGATCTGCGTTGACGGTGAATATCGCCGTCGAATGAACCATGAGCTGTACCAGCTATTCTCGGACATCGGCATTGTTAGATGTATTGAAAGAAAATGTGTTTTTAAATTTTTTAAAATTATAATTTTTTAAGAAACTATTTTTTTAAATTTTTTTAAATAATATTATCTTAAGAAAATATTTTTTAAAGAATTTTTATAAATTTTTTGCCTTGATTCAATTCAATTTTCCACAGCCTTTGCACATTTTTTTATATTTTCCGAAAGTCAGAATGCTGCTCATTTCACCTTGTAAACGAAGGTGAAATTCTGTATGTCAGGTGGGTGTGAAAATCTGTGTGTGTGTGTGAGTGCATAGCTGTGCGTGTGGGTGTAAATGTGTTGGAATTTTGCTAACACAGCTGCATTCAGTTGGTATTTGTTAACCTAAACGTTTCCTTGTAACCATGAGCCTGTAAACTGTCGTTAAAATTCCAATGCTGAGAATGGAGGCTATGGCCACAGACCACTGAGCCGGCGATGGCAGACCTTTTCGAAAAAAAGAAAACGAACAAAAAATGGTTTTTGATTTCATTTTTGCAGACTCTTTCTTTGGGCTGACCTCATACACCTTCTTCATACACGTCGACGTTGTTGTTGTAGGCCTTTTACAACTGTCTGCATTTTATGTGGCAATTCTTGGATTCTATTTTTATTCCGAGTATATTTCCCCCCTCTAACATATTCATATCCACTTCCTTTTTTTTATTTTCATGTTTGGCTTTAATGGTTTATACAGAAGAAGAAGAAGAAGAAGTATGCTGAAAATTAGTGTGTGTGTAAGGATAATTGTATGTAAGTATGTGTGTGTGTGCATGTGTTTGAGTGCGTAAGTTTTATTCGCCATTTGTTTGTTTAACAAAATTTATGTGTATTTATGAAAGTATATTTATGGCCAACTTGCTCTCTCTTATATTAAACCTTATTTCCATTGCATACTTTTAGGCCTGACAATTTTTGTTTTTTGTTGCCTGCTTGGTTGGTCTCTGGCCAGGCCAATGTAGGCTGCTGCAACACTTGCTTTCGGGACCCATTCGCATAATAATTTATGAAACATAATAAGACGATGAAGAAGCCGAAACGCACATAAATGGCAAATATTAATATTGAAAAAAATTGAAACCGAAGAACGAACGAACCAACGAATGAATGAATATTTTTCCAAGGGAGAAATGAGGAGAAAAATGCGAACACAGATTCATTAATTTTTATTATGAGCTGGAATAAATTACCCAGTTGAGTTGCAGTTTTTTTAAAGAATTTAAAATAAAAAATCTGGAAAAAAATCAAGAGTTTTCCTGCTTATTGAAATGTATTCAAAATTTAAAGCATACTTTTAGGTGTTAAACTTTCATTAAAGCAAAAAGTGTTTTAAGGATTTTTTAAATATGAATGTTTTTACAGGGACAAAAACCGAAACTTATAGAGGATTTCAAAAGAAAAAAAATATATTTTTTAATTAACTAAAAAAATAAATAAATAAAATCCAAATGGGGCTACCAGCGCAATGATATTCAATTATGAATTATTCTCGAAAGGTAATCCCCTTGACTACTTGAATAACAATTTGAATTTTTTTGAATTTAAATTCCTATTTTTTTGCACGCAACCACTTCCGATATATTGTCTTATCTATTGAGGGGGGTCACAGTGGGGGTCACATGCAATGTAGCGACAAATAGTTGTAAAATTCAGTGACTAAGTCAATTCATATAAATTAAAATTGGCATGGAAGCTTCAAGCAATTGGTTGAATAATTGCGTAGAATATGTTTGTTAAAAATATTATCGAGCAATGAAGCAGGTGAAAAAATATTCTTTAAAAAATCCACGGCTTTGGAAGGCCCTGAAGAAATATTATTTAAAAAATCCACGCTTTATATAGGCTTTGGAGAAATATCCTTTAAAAAAACCACGCCTTGTATTAGGCCTTGAAAAAATATTCTTTAAAAAACCACGCCTTGTATTAGGCCTTGAAAAAATATTCTTTAAAAAACCACGCCGTGTATTAGGCTTTGAAAAAATATAGTTTAAAAAATCCACGCCTTGTATTAGGCCTTGAAAAAATATTCTTTAAAAAATCCACGCCTTATATAGGCTTTGGAGAAATATCCTTTAAAAAATCCACGCCTTGTATTAGGCCTTGAAAAAATATTCTTTAAAAATCCACGACGTGTATTAGGCCTTGAAACAATATTGTTTAAAAAATCCAGCCTTCTGCAATGCCCATAGATCTTTCTGATAATTTTTTTTTCACACACTCCAAGAGCTGCCTCATCTGCTTTCGTAAGTACCCATGCTTCAGATCCATATACCAGCACGGGTAGTATCAGCGTCTTATAAAGTGTGAGTTTGGTTAGTCGAGAGGTGGCCTTGTTTCTAAACTGCTTATTTAGATCATAGTAGCACCGGTTGGCCATCACAATCCTTCTCCAAATTTCAAAACTGATGTCATTAGTTTTATATATGGTGGTACCAAGGTATATAAAATCTTTGACTTTGGTACCAAGGTATATAAAATCTTGACGAAGCTGGTTCTCAAGTTCCAGAGATGGTCCGAGTCTACTGGACGTCTTGCGCGTTGATACCATCAGCTTGGTCTTTTTGCCGTTTACTACCAGACCCCCACTTTGGCTGACTCCTTCTCAATTTGTTCAAAGGTGGCTGTTACCGTTCTCAATGTTCGACCCATTATATCGATGTCATCGGCGTATGCGAGTAACTGGTGTTCTTTGGTGTACAGAGTACCATTTCTGTTAACCTTTGCCTCTCGTATGACCTTTTCCAGCACGATGTTAAAAAGGTCACACGACAAACTATCACCTTGTCTGAATCCTCGTTCGATATTAAAGGGCTCCGAGAGGTCCTTTCCGACTTTAACTGCTGATCTTGTCCCAGTTAAAGTTATCCTGCATAGCCGAAATAATTTTGTAGGAATGCCAAACGCAGACATGGCTTTATACACCTCTGAATAGCCCTGGATAGAGCTGTAGAATGCGGCTTTATAGTCGACGAATAAATGAAATGTGTCGATGTGTTTTTTCGACGATTTTTTTCCAGCATTTGGCGCAGTGTGAAAATCTCTAGCCAATTTGTACTAATCACCTGGTGCATGCTCCTTACCAGCATCTGACCACCAGTCTTGAATAGTTCGCCTTGTAAACCATCGGCACATGCTGCTTTATTATTCTTCAGCCGATTGATTGATATTCTGACCTCATTTTGGCTAGGTGGTATACATTCTATACCATAATCTCTGATTGGTTCTGGGGTATCTTCTTCACCACCACTATTTGATACCTGAAGCTTTTCAAAATGCTCCTTCCAGATTCTCAACACGCTGCCTGTATCTGTCACCAGATTTCCTTCTTCATCTCTACAGGAGGATGTGCCTGCACCAAAGCCTTCGGTTTGGTGTTTTACTCGTTGGTAGAATTTTCGGACTTCAGGAGTCAGTCCTGTACATCTCGATTTGCTCACGCTCAAGTTTTTCTTGTCTTTTCTTCGTTTTTCTGAAAACACGTTTCTCCTCTCTCTGCTTTCCTTCTGACAATTCTCCATCACATTACGTTTTGCTACTGCCTGCAGGGTTTCCCTATGCGCTGCATTTTTCACATCAGCAGCATTACGACACTCCTGATTGTACCATGGGTTTCTTGGTGGTGGTTTTTGGTACCCAAGTGTTGTTTTTGCTGCAGATTGTAGGGAGTGCCATTGTGCTTCTATACTATTATCGGGACAAGGGGTGCTTTCGTCAAGCAGTTGCGTAAGTTGAGCGGAGTAGGTCTGGGTTACCTGTTGTGTTTGCAATTTTTCGACGTCGAGTTTCCGTGTTGTGTTAGATCGCACCTTTGCTGCTACATTAAGATGAAAGCGAAACTTGGCTGCCACAAGGTAATGGTCCGAATCGATATTCGCTCCTCGCATCGAGTGGACGTCTAAAACACTGGATGAATGCCTTCCGTCTATCACAACATGGTCAATTTGATTCCCCGTTGCTTGATCAAGAGAAATCCAGGTGGCCTTGTGTATATCGAGATGCTTGAATCTGGTGCTGCTAAGTACCATGTTTTTTGCTGCCGTGAAGTTAATCAACTTCATGCCTTCTCATTCTTCATGGAGGCTGAATTTTCCGACGGTGGGGCCAAATATATTTTCCCTTCCGATTTTTGCATTAAAATCTCTTAGCAGGAATTTAATGTCATGGCCAGGGCAACGGTCATATGCTGTTTCTAGGTGCTTGTAAAAAGTGTCTTTTGCCTGTTCATCTTTGTCTTCGGTCGGAACATGGGCGCAAATAAGACTGATGTAGAAGAGCTTCGCTTTTATGCAAATTATAATATGTCGCTCATCTACTGGAGTGAGTCTGGAAATGAGGTCTTTTATTCTCCTATTAACCATAAATCCGCAGACAAAAGCATGTCTCGTTTCATGGCAGCTATAATACAGGGCGTAATCATTTGATTTACTTACGCCTGTCCCTTTCCATCGCATTTCCTGTAAGACAATAATATCGGCTTTGTACCTCTCGAGTACATCCGCCAAGGCGAAAACTGCGCCTGTTCTGCACAAGGTACGCACATTCCAAGAGCTGATTCGCAGATGATGGTTCTTTATACGTTTGCCGGGGTCTTCAACATTAGGGGGGTTTGGTTTTCTTTTTCTTTGCCTTTTTCATAGTAAGAGGGGTTTTACGAGTGTGGGCAACTAACCCGACGCCTCAACCCATTTTTTATAGTTCTTATGGTTGAACTCGCGGCACATATTAGCCCACTATTTCATCGGGTGATGAAAATATCTACCCCAGGTGGCACCACGGGGAGGTCAAAGTCCACAATTGAGATGAAAGAGGGACCAGATAAGCCTGGCCTTGAAAAAATATTCTTTAAAAAATCCACGCCTTATATAGGCCTTGAAAAAATATTCTTTACAAAATCCACGCCTTATATAGGCCTTGAAAAAATATTCTTTAAAAAAATGCACGCCTTGTACTAGGCCTTGAAAAAATAGTCTTTACAAAATCCACGCCTTATATAGGCCTTGAAAAAATATTCTTTAAAAAAATGCACGCCTTGTACTAGGCCTTGAAAAAATAGTCTTTAAAAAATCCACGCCTTATATAGGCCTTGAAAAAATATTCTTTAAAAAATCCACGCCTTATATAGGCCTTGAAAACATATTCTTTAAAAAATTCACGCCTTATATAGGCCTTGAAAAAATATTCTTAAAAAAATCCACTCATTATATAGGCCTTGAAAAAATATTCTTTAAAAAATCCACGCCTTATATAGGCCTTGAAAAAATATTCTTTAAAAAATTCACGCCTTATATAGGCCTTGAAAAAATATTCTTTAAAATATCCACGCCTTATATAGGCCTTGAAAAAATATTCTTTAAAAAATCCACGCCTTATATAGGCCTTGAAAAAATATTCGTTAAAAAAATCCACGCCTTATATAGGCCTTGAAAAAATATTCTTTAAAAACTCCACGCCTTATATAGGCCTTGAAAAAATATTCTTTAAAAAATCCACGCCTTATATAGGCCTTGAAAAAATATTCTTTAAAAAATCCACGCCTTGTGCTAGGCCTTGACAAAATATTCTTTAAAAAATCCACGCCTTGTGCTAGGCCTTGAAAAAATATTCTTTAAAAAATCCACGCCTTATATAGGTCTTGAAAAAATATTCTTTAAAAAATCCACGCCTTGTGCTAGGCCTTGACAAAATATTCTTTAAAAAAGCCACGCCTGATATAGGCCTTGAAAAAATATTCTTTAAAAAATCCACGCCTTGTGCTAGGCCTTGACAAAATATTCTTTAAAAAATCCACGCCTTGTGCTAGGCCTTGACAAAATATTCTTTAAAAAATCCACGCCTTATATAGGCCTTGAAAAAATATTCTTTAAAAAATCCACGCCTTGTGTTAGGCCTTGACAAAATATTCTTTAAAAAATCCACGCCTTATATAGGCCTTGAAAAAATATTCTTTAAAAAATCCACGCCTTGTGCTAGGCCTTGACAAAATATTCTTTAAAAAGTCCTGTGATATTATTCTTAAGATAGTCTTAAGATAGTCCTTGACAAAATATTCTTTAAAAAGTCCTCGCCTGTATGCCGATTAGCCTTGTGTTAGGCCTTGACAAAATATTCTTTAAAAAATCCACGCCTTGTATTAGGCCTTGAAAAAATATTCTTTAAAAAATCCACGCCTTGTGCTAGGCCTTGAAAAAATATTCTTTAAAAAATCCACGCCTTATATAGGTCTTGAAAAAATATTCTTTAAAAAATCCACGCCTTGTGCTAGGCCTTGACAAAATATTCTTTAAAAAAGCCACGCCTGATATAGGCCTTGAAAAAATATTCTTTAAAAAATCCACGCCTTGTGCTAGGCCTTGAAAAAATATTCTTTAAAAAATCCACGCCTTATATAGGCCTTCGAATCTTAAACATTCTCCCCTTTGATGTTGTTTCCTGAACCCCCATAACCAAAAATTTTCAAATGATTTTTTTTTTATAGATTTCCTTTAGCCTTTTCTTTATGCAATGCAGCAACAACATAATAATATTTTATTTTGAAAAAAAAAATCCGCATAATTTTCTTTGCTCTTTTGTAAGAAAACTAAATATAATATGATGTTGTTGTTGCTTATATCATATAGATTTTCTTTTGTTGTTGTGATTTAAGCACAGAAATACTTATTCCGACCCAGTTGTTAATTTTAATTAGAATCCATGTCGTCATGTTAAGCTGTATTTCTCTCGATTTTGTTTTTTCTTAATCTTCTTTCATTGCATTTGGATCAGGGTACACCTCCCTTCCGGTATGTGTGTGTGTGCGTTTGAGCTATGATGACTGGTGCGGTATGCTCTTTCGGTACGGCTCGCAATGGTATGGTTCAGTTGTAGCATTCTTATAAATCAACACTTCCCCTAGACTATATAAATCCTATCGTTGTTGTTCTCGTCCTCGTCGTTATCTTCTTCTCCGGCTTCCTCCATCTTTTAACTTTCTTATAAAATATACAACATTTCCTTAGATGATGAATATTACAAAGAAATGCACACACACACACACACATATACGAACACATCTCTCACACATGGAGGAGCCAAGCACCCGGCAAGGGTGCAGAACTAAAAGAAATCACAAATGAAATGAAATGATAATCACGCCATATCTAAAGAAAAATAAACTAAAAATTCATAGGCAAAAAAATCAAGAAGAATAACAAGAAAACTACTATAAAATCAGATGAGAAGCTATAGAAGAAGACGAAGAAAAAATCATAGCTTATAAAAAATGTTTGTGTGTGTGTCTGTGTAGATTGGTCGCTCCATAGGCATGTTGTAAAGGCTTTATGTTTTTCTCACTGGCTTAGAAGTCATACCAAAAACTACAACAACATCCACATCATTGAAAGAATAAGAAACAGAGCGAGAAAATCCGCATCACTTCATCACTACAAGAATCCAAACACATACACACACTCGCACACATCCATATATTCTCACCAATGACTACACATCCATATTTAATTGGGGTGTTATTTTCAACACACGTGTCATAGACATAAAGCTTAGAAAATTGAGTGTGTGTGTGTATGTATGCGTGCGCGAGTATTCGTGCGAACTTAAAAGTGTGTGAATGAGTAGCAACTTGGCATAACTATATTAGTTATAGTTACCCTGCAAGATGCCGATGATGGCTTCTTTAAATTGGAATTTAAATGAAATCTTTGAAAAAAAAACGAAGAAACGGAGCATACATTTAGGCTCAAAGGATAAACTATTAAATCCGGTGCATACATTTATTGGCAATTATTCAGTTTGTGTTCTACGATAAGAAACAAATGCCTCATGCTGATTTGAATAACCTAAATGCTATCATATAGACTTGGAATAAAATATTATTGCATACCTTTAGGGATAAAATATTTTTTAATATAGAAAAAGGTTATATATTGCATACTTTCTTTTGGAAAGTCGAAACAAATACATACAATAGTCGAGTTTTTAGGGATATTTTTTAAAATATTATTTTAAGGACCTACACAAGGCGTAGATTTTTTTAAACGGATATTTAAGGATTTAAGGATTTTTAAAAGCATATTTTTTCAAGGGTCCATCCATACAAGGCGTGGTTTTTTTAAACAATATTTTTTCAAGGGTCCATCCATACAAGGCGTGGATTTTTTAAAGAATATTTTTTCAAGGGTCCATCCATACAAGGCGTGGATTTTTTAAAGAATGTTTTTTCAAGGGTCCATCCATAAAAAGCGTGGATTTTGCAAAAAATATTTTTTCAAGGACCTATCAAAGGCGTGAATTTTGTAAAAAATATTTTTTTCTAAGGACCTATCAAAGGCGTGAATTTTTTTAAGAATATTTTTTCAAGGACCTATCAAAGGCGTGGTTTTTTTAAGAATATTTTTTCAAGGACCTATCAAAGGCGTGGATTTTTTAAGAATATTTTTTCAAGGACCTATCAAAGGCGTGGATTTTTTTAAGAATATTTTTTCAAGGACCTATCAAAGGCGTGGATTTTTTTAAGAATATTTTTTCAAGGACCTATCAAAGGCGTGGATTTTTTTAAGAATATTTTTTGCAAGGCGTTGATTTTTTTACGAATATTTTTTCAAGGCGTGGATTTATTTAAGAATATTTTTTCAAGGCTTGGATTTTTTAAGAATATTTTTCAAGGCGTGGATTTATTTAAGAATATTTTTTCAAGGCTTGGATTTTTTAAGAATATTTTTTCAAGGCGTGGATTTTTTTAAGAATATTTTTTCAAGGCGTGGATTTTTTTAAGAATATTTTTTCAAGGCGTGGATTTTTTTAAGAATATTTTTTAAGGCGTGGATTTTTTTAAGAATATTTTTTAAGGCGTGGATTTTTTTAAGAATATTTTTTAAGACGTGGATTTTTTTAAGAATATTTTTTAAGGCGTGGATTTTTTTAAGAATATTTTTTAAGGCGTGGATTTTTTTAAGAATATTTTTTCAAGGCGTGGATTTTTTTAAGAATATTTTTTCAAGGCGTGGATTTTTTTAAGAATATTTTTAAGGCGTGGATTTTTTTTAAGAATATTTTTTAAGGCGTGGATTTTTTTAAGAATATTTTTTAAGGCGTGGATTTTTTTAAGAATATTTTACTCTCCAGAGCGTGGATTTTTTTAAGAATATTTTTAAGGCGTGGATTTTTTTAAGAATATTTTTATGGCGTGGATTTTTTTAAGAATATTTTTTAAGGCGTGGATTTTTTTAAGAATATTTTTTAAGGCGTGGATTTTTTTAAGAATATTTTTTAAGGCGTGGATTTTTTTAAGAATATTTTTTAAGGCGTGGATTTTTTTAAGAATATTTTTAAGGCGTGGATTTTTTTAAGAATATTTCTTTAAGGCGTGGATTTTTTTAAGAATATTTTTTAAGGCGTGGATTTTTTTAAGAATATTTTTTAAGGCGTGGGTTTTTTTAAGAATATTTTTTCAAGGACCTATCAAAGGCGTGGATTTTTTAAAGTATATTTTTTTCAAGGACCTATCCAAGGCGTGGATTTTTTAAAGTATATTTTTTTCAAGGACCTATCAAAGGCTTGGAAAAAAAATATTTTTTTTAACGACCTATCAAAAGTGTTGATTTTTTTTTTAAATTTTTTTTCAATATATAATTTTTCCACCGAAAAGTATGCTTCATATATTATAGCCCAAAAGTATGCCACAAATTTCATCGGTATTAAACGTTGTTTCGTTTTTTTTTTTTTGTTCTGAAGTTGTTGTTATCCTGTTGTGTGTTACAAAACATTAATCTGCTTTTTGTTTTCTCACAGATTAAGCACGTGTATACACACATGCATACTTGTATGTACGTATGTATGTGTTTGAATAATCAATTGCCAAGTCATACATAAATCCATTCACTATATCGCACTTTTCAAACAAGCAAGCAAACAAACAGACAGAAATATAATGGATAATAAATTCAAATGCATATTCAAAATGAGGTGAGAGGAGAGGGAAGGGGGAATAAATGAGTGGGAAGTCTACTTAGAAGAAAAATAATCAAAATGACTTTACCCAAAGAAAGAAAATTGAAATGTGTGATTTTTTTGTTTGTAAATTATACCCTGACTTTTACAACCTACCTCGTATTGCTGCTGAGCCTATTCGCAAATATGTTTGTTTCGATTTATTTTCTTTTTTTCACATCGGTTTTCAATTGGTTTTGCGCAATGGTATTTTCAATTTAAATATTTGACTTCCGTTATATGCAATAATAGGATAGCAAAAACGAACGCCTCGATATAGGCAACACTTGTTTTCCCATTGATTTGATTAGAAACCTCTCCGGTTTGGTTTTTGTTTCAATCATCGAAGCAACCAACCATCCAACAAACCATCGAACAAAAACAAGGTCACCAATACTAAAACAAATCATTCAATTTTCAATGATTTGCAAAACAATATTTTTTGCTTTGCCAATATACATATGTATGTGTGTATGTACACATATACATTTTTCATGATATGGCAAGAATTGAAAAGTTGTACAGAGGAAATCCGCAATTTGATGAGGGTTTGCATTAAAAGTAATTTCCATAATCCCCAAAACAAGAGGGAAATGAACAATTATGTAGCAATTTGACAGATGGGGTACTTAGAATAGGGAAAACTAAAAAGTAGCCACCCAAAAGTATGCAATGGATTTTAGATAAAGAAAAAAACATTATTATTTAAATTTCAAGGAAATTATGATAATTTTTGCCGCCATCCTTCATAATACAAAAACAAATTTAATCTTCTTAATGTATGGCTTTTTGACAGGCGGCGACAGGTCTCCGGCACTACCTTTCTTAAAGTTCATTGCTAAGATAAGATGAACCCCTTAAAGTAGACTTTGTGCATAAATCCTTTATCAAAGACAAATTTACTTGCTTACCTACCAAAAAAGTTATTAATATTTTCTCGTGCACTACCACCCTCCGCCTCCCCTGAGAAGACCCATTTTTTATATTTAAACGAAAAACAAAAAATAATCTTTTCAATGTATGTCACGGTCTGGTTCGAAATTTCTTTGAATATTTTACACTTATAACCCGAACGCGAGCGCACATACACATGCCAAAGTTCTATTCGAAATTAAAGAGTTCTTTACGCCGTAATTTGTAGATTTTTTTTCAAAGGCAGGCAGCATTTTCTTCGTAGCTTCTAAAATCTTTCCATTCCTTTGATTGACATTGTTCAGTTTTTTTTATTTGATTACAACTACCTTTGAGAGCTGTTAATTAATTGCTCCCTAAGTTATGCTTTGATGTTTTGTCATTATGGGAGTATTTTTTTTTTTTTTTTTGGATATAAAGAAATTGATATTCTTTTTAATTGGGGAGGTTATTGTTGAGTTCGAAAGTAGACGAAAACTTTATGGTTTCAATTCAGGGGAACAAAAATCTTTTGATTTTATTTTTAAATAGTTCGAGAATATTTTAAATAATAAGTTAATGAAAAATAATTTTTAAAAAATCTACGCCTTTGATAGGTCCATAAAAAAATAATTTTTAAAAAATCTACGCCTTTGATAGGTTCATAAAAAATATTTTTTAAAAAATCTACGCCTCTGATGGTTGATAGGTTAAAAAAAAATAATTTTTAAAAAATCTACGCCTTTGATAGGTCTATGAAAAATAATTTTTAAAAAATCTACGCCTTTGATGGGTTCATAAAAAATAATTTTTAAAAAATCTACGCCTTTGATATGTTCATGAAAAATAATTTTTAAAAAATCCACGCCTTTGATAGGTTCATAAAAAATAATTTTTAAAAAAATCCACGCCTTTGGTCTAAGAAAATCCTGTTAATCCTTAAAAAAAAATTTAAAAAATCCACGCCTTTGGTCTGTGAAAACCCTGTTAGTCCTTAAAAAAATATTTTTTAAAAATCCACGATTCAGGTCTAAGAAAATCCTGTTAATCCTTAAAAAAAAAATTTAAAAAATCCACGCCTTTGGTCTGTGAAAACCCTGTTAGTCCTTAAAAAAATATTTTTTAAAAATCCACGCTTCAGGTCTAAAAAAATCCTGTTAATCCTTAAAAAAATCCTGTTAATCCTTAAAAAAATCCTGTTAATCCTTAAAAAAATATTTTTTAAAAAATCCACGCCTTTGGTCTAAGAAAATCCTGTTAATCCTTAAAAAATATTTTAAAAAAAGCCACGCCTTTGGTCTAAGAAAATCCTGTTAATCCTTAAAAAATATTTTTAAAAAATCCACGCCTTTGGTCTAAGAAAATCCTGTCAATCCTTAAAGAAATATTTTTAAAAAATCTATGCCTTTGGTCTAAGAAAATCCTGTTAATCCTTAAAATATATTTTTAAAAAATCCACGCCTTTGGTCTATGAAAATCCTGTGAATCCTTAAAAAAATATTTTTAAAAAATCCTCAACATCCTTAAAAAATATTTTTAAAAAATCTACGGCATTTAAAAATATTTTTAAAAAATCTACGTCTTTGGTCTAAGAAAATCCTGTTAATCCTTAAAAAAATATTTGGTTTAAGAAAGTCCTGATAATCCTTAAAAAAATATTTTTAAAAAGTGACGCCTTTTGTCGATGAAAATCTTGTTAATCATTAAAAAAATATTTTTAAAAATTCCACGCCTTTGGTCTGAGAAAATCTTGTTGATCCTTAAAAAATATTTTTAAAAAATCCACGTCTTTGGTCTAAGAAAATCCTTTTCGTCCTAGACCCACCGTTAAGTATACCGATCGTCATATCTCTACTAGCTGAGTCGATCTAGACATGTGTGTCCATCCGTCTGTCCCTCTGTCCATTATAATTTGTAAACACGATACAGGCCGCAGTTATGGACCAATCGTCATGAAATTTTGCATGTATGATGGGTTCTGGCCAATGAAGCCCCCTATTGTTTTTGGTAAAGGTCGGTTAAGGGGATAAAATGGATCAAAAACTTTATTTTTGTCGGATTTTCTGTTCGCTCCAGAGACCACAATTATGACCGAAGCATCGTGAATTTTTACATGTAGAAGGGAATCGGGCCAAAGAATAAGCATGTCTGTTTTGATAAAGATCGGATAATATCTAGTGGGTCAAATGAATCCTGACTGACAAAATTTATTAGATTTACCCCGAGAACTTGGAAGTATATCCATGATGAGAGGTTGACATTTAAATTGATACCAATTATATTGTCGTATGTACTCGGATGCGGGAGTTATACATAAATATTTACAGGTGTTTACGTATTCATATATTATTTAGTAACCAATTACCCCACTAGAGGGCGAAAATATAGCGCTAATCTCAATTTTCAATGAGGATCCAGGTATGGTCAAGGACAGCGTCTATAGTTTTCGATGATGATCAGATAATAATATTGGGATGAAGTGAACCGAAAACTGTTATAGGTAAGCCAGCTTGAACCCTTTCTTGTTGTTTTAAAAATAAAAACAACACATTGATTACTTTCGGAAAAGGCAGAGAAGACAATAGTTTCGGATTTCGCCACAAATCCTCATCAGTTCTCTTAGGTTTTTGCTTGGGATATTGTCCCAGGGAGTCATGTATCACTCCACTAAACAAAAAAACCCTTCTTCCCCAATTTTGTTACATCCACAACGTCAAGCCTAAGTACTTTAAGAGTACGCTCTGTTTGAGAATTCTCTAAAAGTCTCAGAAAATGTTGTGGCAAAACATGTAACCATGTGTCATAACTCCACTGTTATGCGTCTCTACTTTGCAGAGAATCAACATAACATGTTTGTTGTTATCGCTGTTATGCGAATTAAATTTTTTGTGTTTTTTTCGAATCGATCACAATGCACGGTGAAGGGATTTTGGACACGTTATTAGAAGGGCTGTACTGAATATTAGTAATATTTGTTGACCTATAGACGGCCAAGAGAATGCAAATTGCGCGACATATTGCCCCTGCTCAGAATATAGAACCACATAAAGTTATATTTTCGTAGAAGTTGTGAAGTGTATCATATGGTCGGCCCCGTCCGATTATACTGCTCCGCTCACTGGTTTAAATTAATATTTTATTTTAAAATTGTTATTTTGAATTTTCCCCTCCCCTTAAAAGTATACTTCATTTTACGATTTTTATATTTGACCTCCTAAAAGTATGTCCTGATTTTTATACCCTCCTCCATAGTATGGAGGGTATATTAATTTTGTTTTTCCGTTTGTAACTCATTTCTTGATCAGCGTAAAATTCTATGACGATATAGCCATGTCCGTCTGTCTATCTGTTGTAATCACTCTAGCGTCTAAACGAAAGGAGATAGATCGCCAAAATTTTGCATAGAGTCGTCTTTTGTCTGCAGGCAGGTCAAGTTCGAAGATGGGTTTTATCGGTATTCGGTATTTTGAGATTCTTGAGCGCGTTTTTCAATTGAGTTCGCTGAAATTTGGTACATTGGGTTCTTATTGGGTAGCAAATCTCTCCACAAAAAATTATAAATATGGGTCCACATTTTCGGATAGCCCCCATATAAGGGTACCCCCAATTTTGCGGTATTTTGGGGGGTTTTGATCGCATTTTTCGACCGAATTCACTGAAATTCGGTACTTTGAGTTCTTATTGGATAGCAAATCTCCATACTAAAAATTATAAATATTGGTTAATTTTTTCGGGTAGCCCCCATATAAGGGTACCCCCCAATTTTCGGTATTTTAGGGTTCTTGAGCGCGGTTTTCAACCGAATTCGCTGAAATTTGGTACATTGGGTTCTTATTGGGTACCAAATTTCCCCACTAAAAATTATTAATATAGGTCCACTTTTCCTGGTAGCCCCCAGATAAGGGTACCTCCCAATTTGCAGTATTTTGTGGGTTTTGATCGTATTTTTCCGCCGAATTAGCTGTAATTTAGTATTTTGAGTTCTTAATAGGTACCAAATCTCTCCACAAAAAAATATGAATGTAGGTCCATTTTTTCGGATAGCCCCCATATAAGGCTACCCCCAATTTTCGATATTTTGAAGTTCTTGAGCGCGTTTTTCAACCGAATTCGCTTTAATTTGGTATTTTGTATTCGTATATGGTAACAAATCTCCCCACCAAAAATTATTAATATTCGCCCCCTTTTTGGGGTAGTCCCCATATAACCCCCTTTTTTATATTAAAATAGTTATCTGATTGGTTCCGCGTTTTGAGTTTGGTTCTAAGACTCTATTGTAATCATTTAACCTGCGGAGGAAAGCGAGATAAAAAAATTGGAACGTAATGTTCGATAATGAACTATAGCCGCATTTAGACCTAGCCCCTGTGGGGAGGTTTCAGAAGGAGTGGACCGATATTCCCCATCTTCGAATTTGAATTATCAATTAAAAATTTCTGAAGTTTGTATTTGGTGTACATAATGGTTTATATAAATCGGTTTGTAGAATTATCGGTATATGCCCACTTTTTGGTATGTTCCCTATATTTTCATTGCATGTATCTGTCAGTATAACTATGGTGGGGGTATCCAAAGCTCGGCCCGGCCGAACTTAACGCGTTTTCACTTGTTTTGTTTTCGACTTCTATGTGGTTTTTTGGACACTCAATTTTCTTTGCGTCAGTTATGAAAACGTGCTAATGTTTGTTTCATCTTCTCTATATCTCAGGACAAGCGACAGCACCCTGCAAGTAACACATATAAATACTTACGAACGAGAAAAACCAACTGTGTAAAGCGTGTGTTTTACTTTTGACAACACAATTTAAACTATGCAAAACTAAAAAAAGCGACAACAAAAATTTTCGTTTAACACAAGATTAAAAAACTTTCGCTTACTGGATGACATAGTGAGCGAGTGGTATACACACACACACACACACACAAGCAAAAGCAATAGTTTCTTTTTTCTAGACAAGGTTTTTACAAGCTCACTAGGATTGGGTGAAATCCGTAAAAAAGACATCCTCCAAAAAAACAGAAAATATGAACATCAACAAAACAGATTTCATATTAGGTGACACATTTTATAAAGCGACAGAAAAACAACCTTGGACTAGGTTATTGCAACGAAGAAAGAAAATAAATGCATGCAGCTGAAATGTGTTTGTTTTACTTACACACCAAACATGATTGCCTACTTTTAGGCTACAAATAAATTTTGTTATGACCATTTGAGAAATATAAAGAGTCCGAAGCATTTAATTTATTGCATACTTTTAGGAGGTAAAATTACTTCAAAATGTCGATTTCAAACAAATGGCCTCCAAAATCATCGGATTTGAACTAAAAATAATGACAACTACTAATATTATGCACCACAATAACAGCAGCGAAAAATCCCAGCCAAAAAAGGAATTTTTTCTAATGCTGATATTTTTTGTTTGTCTCATGTTTACAATAACAGTGTGTGTGTGTGTTTGGGTGGAGGGGAAATAAAGGAAGGCCAAACTTTGTCACAAACAAACAAAAAATAAAAACTGAAAAAAAGAACACTTTTGTCAACTACTGCAATGGAAACAGCAACAACAACAACATCATATCACATCATATTTACAACTACCTATTTTTGTTGCTGTTGTTGTTCTTCTTCATATTTTGTTTTGTTTTCTTCAACAACAATGACAATAACAATAGTCGTCAGTGAGTATCTCTAAGGTCAAGTATCATTCAAAAACAAGAAAAAAGAAACAAAAAATTTCTTCAAGTGCATTTATGTTTGTTTGTAAGTGTGTGTGTGTGTGTGTGTAGAAAAATAGAAATATACACAATAATTGTTGAGAGAAATAAATAAAACGTGTTTGGAAATTTGTTATATATTTTTAAATAAAAGAAAAAAAAATATAACTAACATATATTGCATACTTTTGGGGGATACATTATATTTTTTAAAAAATAAAGCATAGTTTTAGGACAAAAAAATCGTTAAGACCGTAGGTCAAATTTTTTTTATAGAAAAAAATTCTCGAAGACCATAGGTAAATTTTTTTCACAGAAAAAAAATTAGTCAAGACCGTTGGTCAATGTTTTTCTATAGAAAAAAAATCCTAAAGACCGTAGTTCAATGTTTTTTCTATAGGAAAACAATCGTGAGAGGACTGTAGAAAAAAAAATCGTCAAGACCGTAGGTTAATGTTTTTCTACAGAAAAAAAATCATGAAGACAGTAGGTCAATGTTTTTCTAAAAAAACTAGTAAGGAATACAGTAAAGTCGGACGGGGCCGACTATATGATATCCTTCACCACTTTGGGTATATTTAACAGATGAATCCTTTGGTGCGCCATTAACATTAAATCGGACGAAAATATTTATGGGAGCTATATCTACATCTGACCTGATTTTCAGGAAACTTGGCAGACATCACTCTAGGCTCAATTCAGTACGTAATGCCAAATTCCGTGCAAATCGAAAGATATATAGGGACTTTGGTGCACCATTTGCGTAAAATCGGACGAATCTATATATGGGAGCTATATCTAAATCTGGACCGATTTTCACGAAACTTGGTAGACATCACACTAGGCTCAATTCAGTACGTTATGCCAAATTTCGTGCAAATCGAAAGATATTTAGGGACTTTGGTACACCATTTACCTTAAATCGGACGAAAATATATATAGGAGCTATATCTAAATCTGAACCGATTTTTCCCAATTTCAATAGGGTTCGTCCTTGGGCCGAATAAGTGACCAGTGCCAAATTTCATCCAATTCGGATTATAAATGCGACCTGTACTTTTTTACAATTTAACATGGACAGACAGACGGACGGACGGACATGCATAAATCGACTTAGAAAGTAATTCTATGCATATTCTCAAAAGGAACCATGTGTCTATCTCGTTTCCTTTTGCCTGTTACAAACATATGCACAAAGACATAATACCCTGTACCACAGTGTGGTGAAGGGTATAAAAATTCATGAAGACCATAGGTCAACGGTTTTCTATAGAAAAAATTCATGAAGACCGTAGGTCCAATGTTTTTCTATAGAAAAAAATTCATGAAGACCGTAGGTCCAATGTTTTTCTATAGAAAAAAATTCATGAAGACCGTAGGTCCAATGTTTTTCTATAGAAAAAAATTCATGAAGACCGTAGGTCCAATGTTTTTCTATAGAAAAAAATTCGTGTCGGGACCGTAGGTCCAATGTTTTTTTCTATAGAAAAAAATTCATGAAGACCGTAGGTCCAATGTTTTTTTCTATAGAAAAAAATTCATGAAGACCGTAGGTCCAATGTTTTTCTATAGAAAAAAATTCATGAAAACCGTAGGTCAATGCTTTTCTATAGAAAAAAATTCGTGTCGGGACCGTAGGTCCTATGTTTTTTTTTCTATAGAAAAAAAATCGTGTCGGGACCGTAGGTCCAATGTTTTTTTTTCTATAGAAAAAAATTCGTGTCGGGACCGTAGGTCCAATGTTTTTCTATAGAAAAAAATTCGTGTCGGGACCGTAGGTCCAATGTTTTTCTATAGAAAAAAATTCGTGTCGGGACCGTAGGTCCAATGTTTTTCTATAGAAAAAAATTCGTGTCGGGACCGTAGGTCCAATGTTTTTCTATAGAAAAAAATTCGTGTCGGGACCGTAGGTCCAATGTTTTTCTATAGAAAAAAATTCGTGTCGGGACCGTAGGTCCAATGTTTTTCTATAGAAAAAAATTCGTGTCGGGACCGTAGGTCCAATGTTTTTCTATAGAAAAAAATTCGTGTCGGGACCGTAGGTCCAATGTTTTTCTATAGAAAAAAATTCGTGTCGGGACCGTAGGTCCAATGTTTTTCTATAGAAAAAAATTCGTGTCGGGACCGTAGGTCCAATGTTTTTCTATAGAAAAAAAATCGTGTCGGGACCGTAGGTCAATGTTTTTCTATAGAAAAAAATTCGTGTCGGGACCGTAGGTCAATGTTTTTCCATAGAAAAAAATTCGTGTCGGGACCGTAGGTCAATGTTTTTCCATAGAAAAAAATTCGTGTCGGGACCGTAGGTCCAATGTTTTTTTCTATAGAAAAAAATTCGTGTCGGGACCGTAGGTCCAATGTTTTTTTCTATAGAAAAAAATTCGTGTCGGGACCGTAGGTCCAATGTTTTTTTCTATAGAAAAAAATTCGTGTCGGGACCGTAGGTCCAATGTTTTTTTCTATAGAAAAAAATTCGTGTCGGGACCGTAGGTCCAATGTTTTTTTCTATAGAAAAAAATTCGTGTCGGGACCGTAGGTCCAATGTTTTTTTCTATAGAAAAAATTCGTGTCGGGACCGTAGGTCCAATGTTTTTCTAAAAAAATAAGTTTATTAATTTGATAGGTCCTTAGATTATTTTCTGTGCCAGAACATCCGTAACATTTCAATATTTAATTGAATTTTGTTGCATACTTTTAGACACATATTCAATTAGTTTCCGTTTTGTAGCATATGTTTAGGGGGGTCCATTGTATATTAATATTGAACATATTCATGTATCGTTGTGTATACTAAATTAAGATACAACATTTATTCGAACATTCTTGTATTGTTCGTATGTATGTAGGTATGTACCTCCGTTATATACGTTTTAATCCACTTACCAACCAAAGCAAACCGGAATGTGAACGGAGGCACCCATGGTCTGCCATGTGAATGAATTTGTGTTAAATACTTCAGAAGCCAATATTCGTCCGTATCCATATTTACGGAAGAGTGTGGTTTCAGTTGTTGTATGCAACATTTCGTTGCAAGTTGTAAATAAATATTTTTGGCTAATATACAGATATGTTGTTCATAAACACACACTCGCTCGCACACACACACACACATGTAACCATAAATACAAGGTAAAATATGTAACAATGTTTTAACGTTTTTAACAATGACATCATAAATGTGTGTTCTGACTATAGTTTTGACGGCTCCGATGTTAGATAAAAGATCCATTTTAATGGAAAAGAGAACAGCCAGGCAATCGTAGCAGGTGCAGGAAATTGTAATAATATTCGACAAGGTTATGCCCGAAAAATATTTAAAATGAGAATAAAACACATTTAAGGCTATCTAGCCTACCATCAATGTGAGGATTGAGAGGCCTTCATTTATGATATTTTAGTAGCTGTCAGGATAGCAATTTTTGGTCCATGTAAAATGTCATGTATGGCAAGTAATTAAACTAATGGCATGAGTAGGTATAGAGACCATTTAAAAAAGTACAACCTAAAAGTATGCACCATTTTATTATTATTTTAGAATTTGGCAGTTATAGTCACTGGGTGTTAACAAATGTCAAAGGGTTAGTCACCTTTAATGACAAGGTGTACAAGACAAAACGAGAATTTGAACTTATGGCTTATTTTGTGGATATGATAAGATATTTTTAATTACCCTAAAAGTATGCACCCTTTTTTATAAAAAAAATAATTTTTTCGATTTTTTTCTCTATAGAAAAAACTTGGCCTGCGGTCTTGACGATTTTTTTCTTTATAGAAAAAACTTGACCTACGGTCTTGACGATTTTTTTCTTTATAGAAAAAACTTGACCTAATGTCCTGGCAAATAATTCTGAAAATACCCCAAAAAGTAGGCAACACATTTTTTAACTGCAATTTTTGTTGTTCATAGTTAATAAAATCTTATTAAATATTTACATGCATTGTTACATATGAGTATGCACTATTTCAAAATATTAACAACAAAGCCTATAAGTATGCAATACAATAGTAGGTAAACCCCATAAATGCATAACTACAAATGAAAAACCACAAAAAGAATTAATTAAAAAATATTATGCAAATATTTGACCTTTTTCGGTATTTTAGAAGAAAATTGCCATTCATCGAAATACGACAGAAATCGGTTGCTCTTAATTGGAAATTTATAGAATAAAAGGCAATGGACACAAACGAACAGAAAGAGAGGCGGGTGCCATTGATTGCTCCTACAGAAAATCTCTTTATCTCGTTAAGCATTGGCATACAAAGTGGCTTGGATGTTTATCGTCGGTCAATTTTTTTTCATGGGAATTATTTACTCATTGACCATATTTATGCTCATTATTCTGCGAATGAATTCCGCAGAACAGAAGGTTGCAACATAATTTTTCACAGAAGTCGAAAACGACAAATGGCAATCATAATTTCTTTGAAATACAAAAAAAAAAAATTAAATCGTTAATTTATACTTCGAAAACCCACAACAGATATAAATAATTCGTTTATTAATTTGCATACGAAATTATTCCCCCATAAAATATGCAATACAAAATTAATATAAGACAATTTTCTTGTTATTTTTTTTAATTCAAGGAAAGTATGATTAAATATATATATATATAATTTTGCATACAAATTTTCAAGTCAATCTGATTATTTTTTCTATAGAAAAACCTTGGACCTACGGTCCTGTCACGAATTTTTTTCTATAGAAAAACATTGGACCTACGGTCCCGACACGAATTTGTTTCTATAGAAAAACATTGGACCTACGGTCCCGACACGAATTTTTTCTATAGAAAACATTTTTTTCTATAGACCTACGGTCCCGACACGAATTTTTTTCTATAGAAAAACATTGGACCTACGGTCCCGACACGAATTTTTTTCTATAGAAAAACATTGGACCTACGGTCCCGACACGAATTTTTTTCTATAGAAAAACATTGGACCTACGGTCCCGACACGAATTTTTTTCTATAGAAAAACATTGGACCTACGGTCCCGACACGAATTTTTTTCTATAGAAAAACATTGGACCTACGGTCCCGACACGAATTTTTTTCTATAGAAAAACATTGGACCTACGGTCCCGACACGAATTTTTTTCTATAGAAAAACATTGGACCTACGGTCCCGACACGAATTTTTTTCTATAGAAAAACATTGGACCTACGGTCCCGACACGAATTTTTTTCTATAGAAAAACATTGGACCTACGGTCCCGAAAAATGAATTTTTTCGATACATTGGACCTACGGTCCCGACACGAATTTTTTTCTATAGAAAAACATTGGACCTACGGTCCCGACACGAATTTTTTTCTATAGAAAAACATTGGACCTACGGTCCCGACACGAATTTTTTTCTATAGAAAAACATTGGACCTACGGTCCCGACACGAATTTTTTTCTATAGAAAAACATTGGACCTACGGTCCCGACACGAATTTTTTTCTATAGAAAAACATTGGACCTACGGTCCCGACACGAATTTTTTTCTACCTACGGTCCCGACACGAATTTTTTTCTACGGTAGAAAAACATTGGACCTACGGTCCCGACACGAATTTTTTTCTATAGAAAAACATTGGACCTACGGTCCCGACACGAATTTTTTTCTATAGAAAAACATTGGACCTACGGTCCCGACACGAATTTTTTTCTATAGAAAAACATTGGACCTACGGTCCCGACACGAATTTTTTTCTATAGAAAAACATTGGACCTACGGTCCCGACACGAATTTTTTTCTATAGAAAAACATTG
>NW_026878667.1:0-25217 GCF_032173495.1 Musca vetustissima | reverse complement strand
AATTGAGATAGAAAGCCAAAATTTTGCATAGAGTCGTCTTTTGTCTGCAGGCAGGTCAAGTTTGAAAATGGGCTATATCGGTCCACGTTTAGGCATAGCTCCCATATAAGGGTACCCCCAATTTACGTTTTTTATACCCTTCATCACACTGTGGTACAGGGTATTATGTCTTTGTGCATATGTTTGTAACAGGCAAAAATAATCGAGATAGACCCATGGTTCCTTTTGAGAATATGCATAGAATCACTTTCTAAGTCGCTTTATGCATGTCCGTCCGTCTGTCTGTATGTCCATGTTAAATTGTAAACAAAGTACAGGTCGCATTTATGATCCGAATTGGATGAAATTTGGCATAGGTCACTTATTCGGCCCAAGGACGAACCCTATTGAAATTTGGAAAAATCGGTTCAGATTTAGATATAGCTCCCATATATATATTTAACCGATTTAATGTAAACGGCCCCTATATATCTTTCGATTAGGACGAAATTTGGTACAGCGTAATCATTTAGGTCTAGAATGATGTCTGCCAAGTTTCGTGAAAATCGGTAAAGATTTAGATATAGCTCTCATATATAGTTTCGTCCGATTTCATGTGAATGGTGCCCCAAAGTCCTAAATATATCTTTCGATTTGCACGAAATTTGGCATAACGTACTGAATTGAGCCTAGAATGATGTCTGCCAACTTTCAAGAAAATCGGTCCAAATTTAGATATAGCTCCCATATATAGTTTCGACCGATTTCATGTAAATGGTACCCCAAAGTCCCTATATATCCTTCGATTTGTACGAAATTTGGCATAACGTACTGAATTGAGCATAGAATGATGTCTGCCAACTTTCGAGAAAATCGGTCCAAATTTAGACATAGCTCCCATATATAGTTTCGTCCGATTTCATGTAAATGGTGCCCCAACGCCCCTATATATCTTTCGGTTTGCACGAAATATGCCAAATTTCGTGCAAATCGCAAGAAATCGTACTGAATTGAGCCTAGAATGATGTCTGCCAAGTTTCGTGAAAATCGGTTCAGATTTAGATATAGCTCCCATGTATAGTTTCGTCCGATTTCATGTACATGGTGCCCCAAAGTCCCTATATATCTTTCGATTTGCACGAAATTTAGCATAACTTACTGAATTGAGCCTAGAATGATGTCTGCCAAGTTTCGTGAAAATCGGTCCAGATTTAGATATAGCTCCCATATATAGTTTCGTCCGATTTCATGTAAATGGTGCCCCAACGCCCCTATATATCTTTCGGTTTGCACGAAATATGCCAAATTTCGTGCAAATCGCAAGAAATCGTACTGAATTGAGCCTAGAATGATGTCTGCCAAGTTTCGTGAAAATCGGTTCAGATTTAGATATAGCTCCCATGTATAGTTTCGTCCGATTTCATGTACATGGTGCCCCAAAGTCCCTATATATCTTTCGATTTGCACGAAATTTGGCATAACTTACTGAATTGAGCCTAGAATGATGTCTGCCAAGTTTCGTGAAAATCGGTCCAGATTTAGATATAGCTCCCATATATAGTTTCGTCCGATTTCATGTAAATGGTGCACCAAAGTCCCTATATATCTTTCGATTTGCACGAAATTTGGCATAACGTACTTAATTTAGCCTAGAATGATGTCTGCCAAGTTTCATGAAAATCGGTCCTGATTTAGATATATCTCCCATATATAGTTTCGTCCGATTTTATGTAAATGGTGCTCAAAGTCCCTATATATCTTCCGATTTGCACGAAATTTGGTACAGCCTAATTATTTAGGTCTAGAATGATGTCTGCCAAGTTTCGTGAGAATCGGTCCAGATTTAGATATAGCTCTCATATATAGTTTCGTCCGATTTCATGTAAATGGTGCACCAAAGTGCCTATATGTTCTTCGATTTGCACGAAATTTCGCATAACGTACTGACTTGAGCCTAGAGTGATGTCTGCCAAGTTTCGAGAAAATAAGTCCACATTTCTATATAGCTCCCACATATAGTTTCGTCCGATTTCATGTAAATGGTGCACCAAAGTCGCTATAATCTTTCGATTTGCACGAAATTTCGCATAACGTACTGACTTGAGCCTAGAGTGATGTCTGCCAAGTTTCGAGATAATCAGTCCAGATTTCTATATAGCTCCCACATATAGTTTCGCCCGATTTCAAGTAAATTGTACATCAAACTCCTCATGTTAGTCAGATTGACATCAAATTTTACACATCGTACAAAATTGAGCATAGAATAACGTAGTTGCGTTTTCTAGAAGTACAGACATAGCCCAACGGATGACCTATTTATATTAGTTTGAAGTCGATTTACATACTTTATGGATAGATCTAGGTAGATTCACATTTAGATAAATACCACATATTTTATTTCATCCAATTTCATGCTAATAGTCCTGTTTAATATACCCATAGTGGTGAAGGGTATCATATAGTCGGCCCCGTCCGACTTTACTACTTTCCTTACTGGTTTTATAAAAACAACAAACTGGGATTCAGCCTGACTATTTTGCAAAAACAGTTAACCTGCATAGCTGAATTAATTTTGAAGGAATGCCAAATGCAGAAACGCAGGAACTGTCGCAGAGTCAAAATCTGGTCAATGGTGCACCAGGCCTGAAGCCGCATTCGTATGGTCCAATAATGTCATTGACCATTGGCTTCATTCGTTCACACCTGAGGTAACAATCAATGGGCATGCATTCTTCCAGCTAAATTGTACTAATCAGCTGGTACGTGCTCCTTACCACATCTGACCACCAGTCTCGAATAGTTCAACTGGTAAGCAATCGGATCGGGTTTAAAGGATGCAGAAAATTATCAGTATATGTCCATGTTTTGTTGAGATAGTTCCCATATAAAGGTTCTCCCAAATTTCGTTATTCAGAGTGTTCGACGTATATTCAAACTGAAAGTCTCTAATTCGGAATTTTAAAATTTTGGAGGCTGACATGCATCTACGCCATTATAGCTCCACATTTTGACATATGAAGGTTCGGTCCAATTTTCGGTATTGTCAAAGTGAAAAATTGGTCTTGTACATTGAAACTTATTTAATATTCTCTGTTTACCCACTATTGTCTCAGAAGTGCATCTATTTCATAACACCAACTGATAGACCACGGTCCATCCATGACCACACTGTGGTACAGAGTATTATGTCTTTGTGCATATGTTTGCTAAAGGCAAAAGGAAATCGAGATGGACCCACGGTTCCTTTTGAGAATATGAATAGAATCACTTTCTAAGTCCATCTGTCCGTCTGTTGGTGTTAAATTGTAAACAAAGGTGGCATTTATAATCCAATTTGGATGAAATTCGATACACCTAATTTGTTTGGTCCAAGGACGAACCCTATTCAAATTGGAGAAACTCGGTTCAGGTTTAGAATTACCTACCATATATAATTTTATTCGATTTTATGTAAATGGTGCACCAAAGTCCCTATATATCTTTCGATCTGCACAAAATTTGGCATAGCATACTGAATTAGCACTAGAACGCCGAAGGCGTTCAAAAGCACAAAAGCAACTGTGCATTTAATGACACTTTTTTTTAAAATTTGGTGAATTTTTTATAATAAACATAATTCTATGAGGTACAAAAAGTCACAAAATTTTTTAAAAAAGTGTCATTAAATACACTTGCTTTTGTAATTGAAATTGGAAAGCGGTCAAAATGACCGCCTTCGGCGTTCTAGTGTTAAGTGCAGTATGATGTGAGTTAAGTTTCATGAAAATCGGTTCAGATTTTAATATAGCTCCCATATATATTTTCGTCCGATTTAAGGTAAATGGTGCACCAAAGTCCCAATATAGCTTTCGATTTGCACGAAATTTGGCATAGAGTATTGAACTGAGAGTAGAACGATGTGTGTTAAGTTTCATCAAAATCGGTTCAGATTTAGATATAGCTCCTATATATGTTTTCGTACTGTTTTCCTACTTTTGTAAATGCTGTACCAAAGCCCCTATATATCTTTCGATTTGCACGAAATCTGGCACAGCGTACGGAATTAAGTCTAGAGTGATGTCTACTAATTTTCGTGAAAATCGGTTCAGATTTAGATATAGCTCCCATATATAGCTTCGTCCGATTTAAGGTAAATGGTGGACCAAAGTCCTTATATAATTCGATCTGCACAAAATTTGACATAGCGTGTTGAATTAATTGCAGAATGACGTGTGTTAAGTTTCGTGAAAATCGGTTCAGATTTGGATATAGTTCCTATTTATTGTTTCGTCAGATTTTAACTGAACTGCATCTAAAATGATGTGTGTTAAATGTGGTGAAAATCGGTTCAGATTTAGATATAACTCCCATTTATATTTTCCTCCGATTTTGTGTAAAGTATGAATTAAGACCCTAAGTTTGTACGATTGACACACAATTTCGTTGAAATCGGTTCAGATTTAGATATAGCTCCCGTTTGTATGTTCGATGGATTTTAGGTAAATTTTACAGCGGTTGACACGAAACATATCACATTGAGAATAAAATGATGTTTTTTTTTTTTTAATTGGTGAGGATGCAGACACAAACGGGTATCTGATTGAGATTAAATTCATGTAAATAAAATGGATTTACATAAATTTGTCCCATTGTACGCAAACGACTTTAAAGTTGCCCGAATAAAATGAAATTTAGCATAGGTTTCAGATCACATATTCAAGTCTGTTCAATGTCATGTCAATGTTCTTTCGAAAAGGCGGAGCCTGTTAGGAGACATATGCACAATATTACCAAAGTAGTGAAGGATATCATATTGTCGGCCCAATCCGACTTTATTACTTTCCGTACTGTTTTTTTAAATCAAATTGTAGCTAATTAGGCTACTGGAAGCTACAAAAAAAAATTGATCGATATATTCTATCTTAGGTGTATTGGATCAATATGTATATCTTCAATACCAAAGTCGCGCCTTCGAAACCAAGGTTTTTTTCACAGTGTTAATACTAGGTCAAATCAATTATCGAAAATCCCTCGTTATCAAGATACGCAATGAAAATATATACAGTTATTAATATCGAGGTCCACATTAATCAACATTAAATATATATTGGCTGTGATCTCATTCGGTAGAAAATATCACTGATTTATATTGGTTTTCCAAAATGTAACCTCCATAAGTTTTCAATAAAACTTGAGTTTTGACAAACCTACATATGTTTATGGTTTTTCATAACCCCCATATTTCCAGGACCTTTCTCATTATATACTTTCCGGGCTGTACATCGAATTTTTTTATTTATATATTGTGATGTCAGCTAAATTGAATTTCAAAAAGACAAAATATTCTTTAAAACCATTAATTTTATATTCAATCGTGCATTGGCAATTTCAAACAATCACTTTCTATTTTCCTATTTATATTTAATGAATATATAAATAATTGAATTACAAACATGAACATAAAATACATTTCAAAACTAAGATTTCCTTTCATCTAAACATTCATTCAGTATTCAATTAAATGTAATATGGGAATTATTAAAACAATTACACTTCAATAACATTCATTCTTCATTATCTGTAGTTTAATGAAATTTACTGGTATTTTTAAGAAACCTTTTCTTATGGCGCACACACACATACACACACGAATACACACTTAAGTAACTGTTGCATATTTCCTTGAGCCCAACTCAAATGACTAATTTAACCTTTTCCCGTAACTGCTACTTCATTCCTCTCCTCCTTTTGCCATTTTATATCGAGATATCCTTCAATAATCTTTGCTATTTTCGAACATTCCATTAGAGCTATGGCAGTCGATTCGTTAACTGAACACACACACAGGCATATTTACACGAACATTTACACTCGCACTAACTACCACGTACTGCATTCGATGCTGGCACTACTTCGATTGTCGTTGTTGTGTAGCTGTTGAATTGTTCTCCGTTCGAAACAATTTAATTGGCCATAATTGCTTAAAGGATCTAAATATAATTGACAGTATAATAAAGAGAATTTATTATATTACTGGTGGTTGTCCTTTTCATTCTAATAGCCTTGATTCGGAATGCAATGAAAGGATATTTTGGGTGGAGTCGTCTTAAATTTAAACATTTAAAATTGTATTTCTAGTTTTGGAAAATAAGATTTATATTTATTATACTGAAAGGCCAAAGAGTGTCATAAACAGGCACACACATTCAACAATAGGCGGTCAAATTCTTAATGCAAATGTAATTTGAAATTGATGATTTTGATATGAAATAAATAAAGATTGTTAAATATATTTCTAATGGTATACATAAAAACGTCAACATAATTATTGACGATTTTTATTATAAAATTATTTTTTAATTATTTTAAAATGAAATTTAAAAGATAGTTACTAACATGTTACAATAATCGTATGTGTGTTTTAAAATTAATTAATTAGAGCATTGTGTTAAATTTTTAAAACCCCAATTTGTTTTTTTTCGAAATTATTAGTTAATCCATTTTACGGTGTTTCCTTTTCAAATTAACTAATCATTTATGAACAATTGACGAAACTTATAAATTGTCAGACTATAGTAATCAGGGTTGCCAACATAACTGGATTGTCCAGTTATTTTGGTGCTTGTTCAGTTTCAAGCTGTTTGTAGTAGACTGTATTTTTGGCTACTTCCATGATCAGGTGCCTCCTACAGCTAGTCCTTCAGTCACTGTTAAATTGGCTGCAATTTCCCATATCTCTGCAGGTATCGGCAGGCTGTCTTCATCTTCACTTTCTTCCAGAGGGTATAATAATTTTGTTTTCCCGTTTGTAACTCATCGAAATAATCATTTTCGACCCTATAAAGTATATATATATATAATATAGATCCACTTTTCTGGTAGCCCCATATAAGGGTACCCCCCAAATTTTAGGGTTTTTGGGGTTTTGACCGCATTTTTTGACCGAATTGCCTGTAATTTTGTATTTTGAGTTCCTAATAGGTACCAAATCTCTGTACAAAAATTATACATATAGGTCCATTTTTTCGGGTAGCCCCCATATATGGGTAACCTCCAAATTTCGGTATTTTGGGGTTCTTGAGCGCCGAATTCGCTGTAGTTTGGTATTTTGTAGTCGTATATGGTAACAAATCTCCTTACCAAAAATTATTAATATTCGCCTCCTTTTAGGGGTAGTCCCCATATAACCCCCTTCTTATACCCTTCACCAGACTGTGCTACAGGGTATTATGTCTTTGTGCATATGTTTGTAACAGGCAAAAGGAAACGAGATAGACCGATAGCATAGAATCAATTTCTGAGTCGATTTATGCATGTCCGTCTGTTCGTCTGTTGGTGTTAAATTGTAAACAAAGTACAGGTCGCATTTGTCATCCGATTTGGATGAAATAGGGTACAGCTCATTAGTTTGGTCCAAGGACGAACCCTATTGAAATTGGTGAAAATCGGTTCACATTTACATATATAGCTCCCATATATAGTTTTGTCCGATTAAATGTAAATGGTGTACCAAAGTATATTTCGTATATTAAATACGTAGGATGTTTTATATAGGACCTGGTCCAAAATGCGGGTCGATACAGTTCATTCTCAAACCTCACGTTTTAGAGTTTATGTAGATATCCTCCGAGAGAAAAATGATTACAACATATGGCTAAATCGACTAAATCGTTTTAAAATTCAATACTATGTGGGGTATGAATCGAAAATTTCGTCTACCGAATATCCCCCCTACTATAGTGGAATACAGCTATATGGGATAACCGCAACACATGGAAAAAATCAGCTAACTATTTTAAAATAAAAAAGGGGGTTATAAGGGGACTACCCCAAAAAGGTTGATATTATTAATAATTTTTGGTAGGGAGATTTATTACCATATACGACTACAAAATACCAAATAACAGCGAATTCGGTTGAAAACCGTGCTCAAGAACCCCAAAATACCGAAAATTTGAGGGTACCCTTATATGGGGGCTACCCGAAAAAATTGACCTATATTTATAAGTTTTAGTGGAGATATTTGCTACGCAATAAGAACTCAAAGTACCAAATTTCAGCGAAGTCGGTTGAAAACCGGGCTCAAGAACCCCAAAATACCGAAAATTGGGGGTACCCTTATATAAGGGCTACCCGAAAAAATGGACCTATATTTATATTTTTTGTGGAGAGATTTGATACCCAATAAGAACTCAAAGTACTAAATTACAGCCAATTCGGTGAAAAAATCCGGTCAAAACCCCCCAAAAACTAAAAATTGGGAGGTACCGTTATATTGGGGCTACCAGAAAAAGTGGACCTATATTTATAATTATTAGTGGAGGAATGTGGAATCCAAAAAGAACCCATTTTACCAAATTTCAGCGAATTCGGTTAAAAAACGCGCTCAAGAACCCCGAAATACTGAATATTTGTGGGTACCCTTATATGGGAGCTATGTCTAAACGTGGACCGATATAGGGTACCCTTATATGGGGGCTACCCGAAAAAAATGGTCCTATATTTATAATTTTTACTGGAGACATTTGCTACACAATAATAACTCAAAGTACCAAATTTCTGGGAATTCGGTTGAAAACCGTGATGAAGAACCCCAAAATACCGTAAATTAGAGGGTACCCTTTATGGGGGCTACCCGAAAAAATGCTCAATTTTGTACGTTGTGCAAAATGTGATGTCAATCACATTTGATGCCCAATTTACTTGAAATCGTTCGAAAATATATATGGAAGCTCTATCCAAATATTAAGCGATTTCAAACAAACTTGTCATAGCTTAGGTTATAAATCAGGACCGATTTTCTCAAAACTTGGCTGACATCACTCTAGGCTCAATTCAGTACGTTATGCCAAATTTGGTGCGAATCGAAGGATACATAGGGACTTTGGTGTACCATTTACATAAAATCGGACGAAACTATATATGGGAGCTATATCTAAATCGGGACCGATTTTCACTAAACTTGGAAGACATCATTCTAGGCTCAATACAGTACATTATGCCAAATTTCGTGCAAATCGAAGGATATCTAGGGACTTTGGTGCATCATTTATATGAAATCGGACGAAACTATATATGGGAGCTATATCTAAATCTGGACCAATTTTCACGAAACTTGGCAGACATCATTCTAGGCTCAATTCAGTACGTTATGCCAAATTTCGGGCAAATCGAAAGATATATAGGGTCTTTGGGGCACCATTTATATGAAATCGGACGAAACTATATATGGGAACTATATCTAAATCTGGACCGATTTTCTCGAAACTTGACAGACATCACTCTAGGCTTAATTCAATACGTTGTGCCAAATTTCGTGCTAATCGAAAGATATATAGGGACTTTGGTGTACCATTTACATAAAATCGGACGAAACTATATATGGGAGCTATATCTAAATCTGGACCGATTTTCACTAAACTTGGCAGACATCATTCTAGACCTAAATGATTAGGCTGTACCAAATTTCGTGCAAATCGAAGGATATCTAGGGACTTTGGTGCATCATTTATATGAAATCGGACGAAACTATATATGGGAGCTATATCTAAATCTGGACCAATTTTCACGAAACTTGGCAGACATCATTCTAGGCTCAATTCAGTACGTTATGCCAAATTTCGGGCAAATCGAAAGATATATAGGGTCTTTGGGGCACCATTTATATGAAATCGGACGAAACTATATATGGGAACTATATCTAAATCTGGACCGATTTTCTCGAAACTTGACAGACATCACTCTAGGCTTAATTCAATACGTTGTGCCAAATTTCGTGCTAATCGAAAGATATATAGGGACTTCGGGGCATCATTTACATGAAATCGGACGAAACTATATATGGGAGCTATATCTAAATCTGGACCGATTTTCACGAAACTCGGCAGACATCATTCTAGACCTAAATGATTACGCTGTACCAAATTTCGTGCAAATCGAAAGATATATAGGGACCGTTTACATTAAATCGGTTAAATATATATATATATATATATATATATATATATGGGAGCTATATCTAAATCTGAACCGATTTTTCCCAATTTCAATATGGTTCGTCCTTGGGCCGAATAAGTGATCTGTGCCAAATTTCATCCAATTCGGATCATAAATGCGACCTGTACTTTGTTTACAATTTAACATGCACAGACAGACAGACGGACGGACAGACATGCATAAATCGACTTAAAAAGTGATTCTATGCATATTTTCAAAAGTAACCATGTGTCTATCTCGTTTCTTTTTGCCTGTTACAAACATATGCACAAAGACATAATACCCTGTACCACAGTGTGGTGAAGGGTATAAAAACTTGACACACGTCAGACCATACTAACATCAGAAAATGTATGAATTGGCACACCAAATTTTTGCGGATAACTTGAAATCGGACTAAGATATATATGGGAGCCATATCTAAATTTGAACCGATTTCAAAGATACATGCCACATATAACGTTATACTTACAATATGTAACCAGGAAATAGATATTAAGAAGAGATGGCTAGTTTATTAACATAACTTAGGTAGTTGTCGATGGTATGGGGTTACGTATAATTTACGTCATTGAAAGATTCTTAAAACATATACGCAACATATGTTGCTTTAAAAAAAAACTGTACTTCGCTGGCCGATGTCACACAGAATCACGAACGCGGTTTTTAAAAGTGTTAAAAGTTTTAAAATATTGTTTTTACATGGTTGGATTTGAATTAGATTTGTCAGTTTAAAAATTCTACTTATTTAACGAATTATTTAACCTTCAATCCGACCCTGTTATATCCTTGAACAGCCATAAAGTAAAGGTCCTAATTTATAATATGGACATTAATAAATTTTTGTTATTTGAATTTTGCCTTGTAAGGGCAGTGATCATTTTAAAGTAATATTTAAGTGATTATTTATACTCTTTCGAGTCGAGTTTAATGATCTAAGTTTTGCAATGAAAAGGAAAACCTGGAGAAGAACCTACGTACCTACCATTATGCGACACGTTTCGCCGTTGGTTAAGCGGTTCATTCATTCGTAGGATCATTAAGCTCGACTCGCAAGAGTATAAATAATCACTTAGATATTGATAAATTGTACTTTTGGGATATTAATAAATTGTATATTTGAAATCTGATGAATTACGAATAAATCAGTAATGTACGTAGTAACTAGAGTATATGAAATAGTTTGTTATTAATATAATTAACACAAACAAATATTGTGGGTTTAATTGAATACAAAAATTTTATAATATAGAAAGTTACTTTTCAGACTCCTTTAGTAAGAAACGGAGACCAACAGTTAAATTGCAAAACTTTTTATTGTGATCGTCCAAATTATAAGTAAACTGTAAATTTCATCGAACGATTTTATAGAGAAAAGAAAAAAGATATTTTTTAAAACCCTTTATATGGGAGGTATACAAAATCTTGGTCCGATCTATTCAAATTTCGTTACTTGGACTATGCGGATGGATCATTTGATGTGCAGTTGCGGTCAACATGTGCATGAGAATATACACAGAATCACTTTTTGAGTAGATTTATGCCAATTCGTCCGTTTGTCCATGTTAAATTGTAAACAAAGTCATATATATCTTTCGATTTCCAAGAATTTTGGGCCAGCGTACTAAATTAAGTCTAGAGTGATGTGTGTTACATTTCGTGAAAATCGGTTCAGATTTAGATATAGCTCCCATATATATAAGATCGCCCGATTTAAAGTAAATGGTTCACCAAAGTCCCTATGTATCCTCCGATTTGCACCAAATTTGGCGCAGCGTACTGAAATATGTCTGGAACCATGTGTGCTAAATTTTGTGAAAATCGTCCCATTCCAACTTTACTACTTTCCTTACTGGGGTTTTCTTGAATCTTAGCTCGAGAAAGTATAGCTGCGTTTTTGTGAGGCTCGATCAGAACTGACCTTCACAACTTGTCATGGTCGTCAGGCAACCAACAATGGTCCAAACATCAATGCACCCAATGAACAATGAATGGGTTAATTTCTACGTTCACAAGTAAGAACAAGTAATCCACGTAATGACTAGTATACTACTATGTGGAACTAGAATTCTTACTCATACTGGTATTGGACACAGTTGAAATACTACGCTTACTTAAAATTCGACAACTGAATAAAATATGAAAAGCCCCCATTGTATTTTATTATTACCTTAACTATCATAATATTTACCTTATCACTCCATTGGTAAATTTCCAAAACAATAATAGAAATCCTATAAATTTAGAAAATATAAGGCGATTCCTGTATGTGGTAATTTAAATTTCCTGCTAAGAAATCGGCATTTACAATCTAAGACTGAGGACCGCCTTTTTCCCCATGTTTCGTATACATCTACGGGATATTTGTTATTCAATACTCTATTCTGTAGATGTTATAAGCCTTACTGTAATTTAAAAAATCTTCGTCTCAAAATTCCGCTTAATATCAATTTTCACATTCTCCGAAATAATATTTCTGAAATTTCAATTCCATAATAATTACCTTTAACCATATGAACATTAATTTTTGTAAATAAAACGTGAATTGAATTACAAATAAAATTTTCTGAGAAATTCTGTCTGTCTGAGTGTGGCACGAAATCATGAAATCCGACAACAAGACTTTATTTGAATGCCAAACAGATAATGAATCTTTGAATCTGACTCGTGTGTCACTTTGATTTCAAAGATTTCGTTTTGGGCAAACATCCTTTCTACATTCCTGTCGCACATCATAATTCTAAAGACTAACATAATCACTGCTGCTTTTTACATTTCATCATTGTGGAAAAGGTAAACAAGAAAACCATGAATACCATCTGCAACAAGAACAACAACAACATGGCTAAGTATAAAAGGTAAAATAGACTATGCCCATATTTTTGTGTGGGTCGCCTACATCACGTTTTAACTGTCTTTGTTAATCTACTGTCATGTTTACCGAACCTTTTGTGTAATGCCGCCCAGCATCCCGGCTTCCCCCCAAAGAAAAGAACAACATGCCTATCCACCAGACAAATCCCTGTGAAATCCAACTGAACGAAGAGCAACACCAACAAAAACACCAAACAACCAAGAAGTAAAGACGGCGAACAAACCAACAAACGAATCAAGAGACATAACCAAACGACAAAAGAAAGTCGCCGTCGTTGTTGTCAGCTTTTGTCAGTAAGGCGTAACTAATTTATATTTAAATTGTGTGTTAAGTCGTGCATAATCTCTTGCAGAGTGAATGTGTGTGTGCGAGCCTGCGTTTGTCTTCATCCTCAGTAATAGTAGCAGTAACTTGTTTTAACATTACGAGTATCAAAATTTTATCCCGAGATTTATGAAGAGTTAACGCACACAAACGCAAATAAAACATTGAACTGATGTTGCTTCCCCATATCACTTAAAATAAGAAGAGACATATTTGGGTATTTGGAGGACATCACAGCAAATAGTTTTTTTTTTATTTTTTGGTAAGCGGTAACGCCATTTAAAGTCGGACGTGCTGATGTGTATTTTGAAATGTTTGCTGCCTGCTGCACAAAATGAGATTTAAATGGAACGCGCATAGACGAATTTTTCTGTTTGGCAATTGTTTTATATGAGTGGTCCTAATTGTTAAAAAATTAATAATATATTTGTAAAATTATTTAAAAATGATTTAAAGATTCTCAAAAAAACCTCAATGATGCTATTATTGATTATCTCTTGTAGGAATATTTTGAATGAAAATCGTGAGGTATATCTATATATAGGGGCTATAAATAAATGTGGACCGATATAGATTATTCATAAATGTGACAGTTTGTCTATATTTAGTATACATAAATAGTCAAGTCTTCCATTTTTAGACATCACATAATTTACTACTCGCTTAATGTTGGGTATTGTTTTTATCAAAGACATGACCATCTGTGTCGAGGTCCCAGGAAGAGTAGACCAATGGGTCCCATTTTAGCATGGAAAAGGTATTATCATATGCAATGTTTAGATCAAATCGAATCTTCATTCGCTTGATATGAGATTGACCAAGTAGTTGATCGATGAGTCCCATCTTCGGACACGATTTCAGTTAGGAAGATATATTACGATGTGTAATGTTTGGATTAAGTCGGTTGGTGCCTTCGTACTCACCAGCCAGACCGAGGACGGAGATGAGTAACCGACTCGAAATTGTCTGAAACGGATTTGGTCCAAAGAAGGTCTAAAACCACACAATATCCCCATATATTGGGACTACCCCATATATGTTGGGTACCCGAAAATGTGGACGACCATATTAATAATTTTTAGTGGGGAGATTCGTTACCCAAAAATAATCAAATATAATTTTACATAGAAAAATGAACTGAGTATAGAATGACATGTGTTGAGCTCTTTTAAATGTTAGTTCAGCTTTAAATTTAGCTCCCCTATATTTTTTCATTCGATTTTATACAAATTGTGAATCAAAGCCCCTATTTTTAGATTTACACGAAAGTACGCATAGTTTATTAAATTTACTCTGGAATCATCAACGAATAATCTGGAACCATATCCGAGTACATACAACAATATATTTGGTATATAATTTAAGGGTCAACAATTCCTCTTGGACATACTATCAACTAACTATACTACGCCATAGGTATATTTGACCCATTAAATATTGACCAATCTTCATCAAAGCAGACATGCATATTCCATGGTAATACGCCTTTCTCTGTGTAAAGTTTCGTAATGTTCGGGCCAACATTTTGGACTCTAGAGCGACCAGCAAAACAAACAAAAATTAAATATTTGGTCCACATGATTCCCTAAATATAAACAGGCAATATTCTTTGGCCAAAATTCATCCTATATGCAAAATATCGTGGCGATTGGTCCATAACTGTGGCCGGTATCGTGTTAACAAATTATTTATGAACAGGCGGACGATCGGTATACTAAAAGGTGTGTCTAGGACAAATATTTCGCTGCGTTACAAACTTTTATCTATAATACCCTGACAACATAGTTATGTCCGAAAATTCGGGAGAAAATCCCGGAAATTCCTGTAATATTGAAGCTACCATAAAAATTGGAAAATTTGATTGGCAAATTAGCTACCCAATTCGGTTGAGTGTACCAAAATTTTCGAAAAAAGTATATTACCCTTATCATTCCGAAATTTCGACGTATTTCGGAATGAAAACATTAATATAGACGTGATGAAGAATTGTTTGTGTATGTATGTGTTGGTGTATTATATAGTTTGTGTTGTAGTTTATATATTTATTGGAATAGAACTCATCGTGTCGCGACATATCTGCACAACAATATAAACGGTTATCCATTTCGTGGTTTTAAGTATGGAATTGAAATTCGATATCGTGTTTGCTTTTAAACAAGTTTTTCAATTTTATGTCTTACATTGCCGAAACTGGATCGCTTAACTATCTCCAAATGTATACAAATCATCAGAACCTACTACAACCAGTAAGGAAAGTCGTATGTGGCCGACTATATGATACCCTTCACCACTTTGGGTATATTCAACAGATGAATCCTAACAGACGTCGTATTTTTAATGGACCAGCAAAATGAAATTGGATCCATAAACATGCCATTCTGCAACCTATACTAATTTGTTTCATTTGGTCAGATAAAGAAGCTATATCTAAATCTGAAATTTAACACACATCATTCTAGACCTATTCATTACGCTGTGCCAAATTTCGTGCAAATCGAAAGATATGTAGGGACTTTGGTGCACCATTTACATTTAATAGGACGCAAATATATGTGGGAGCTATATCTAAATCTGAACCGATTGTCAGGAATCTTAACACACATTACTCTAGACCTAATGACATATAGGGACATTTACATAAAATCGGACGAAACTATATATGAAACTCAGCACACATCATTCTAGGCCTAGATTTTCATGAAACTCAGCACACATCAGTCTAGGCCTAATTCATTACGCTGTGCCAAATTTCGTGCAAATCGAAAGATATATAGGGACTTCGGTGCACCATTTACATGAAATCGGACGAAAATATATATGGAAGCTATATCTAAATCTGAACCAATTTTTCCCAATTTCAATAGGGTTTGTCTTTGGGCCAAATAAGTGGCCTATGCCAAATTTCATCCAAATCGGATCATAAATGCGACCTGTTACAAACATATGCACAAAAACATAATACCCTGTACCACAGTGTGGTGAAGGGTATAAAAATTGTGATTCGGCCACATAACGTGCTTTATGATCCTTCTCATAAAGTCCAATTTCGCAAGCAATTTGCAACACGTGAAAAGCCTGGGGCTGTTACCCATATTGTAAGACCTGTGCATTATGGATTCGCTCGTAAGTGTAAGTATTGTTAGGTTTGGTCCAATATATTGGTACACCGGTATTTGTTGGGTTTGGGTATGTTTTCCACGAAGTTAGTTCTAATTTGATTTTAAATGCCTACGACGTATCAAAACTTTCTATCAAATATTATAAATGTCAGTTCCCGTTTTGGTATTGCTGCCATAGAACGGTACCATCGACTTTTTCCACTGATGTGGCTGAAATTATCTATAAAGGGTTTTGGATATTGACTTATATAAATAGAAAATGATCAATATTCGTCTATGTGTTGACATATCCTCCATATAAGGGTAGCCGCACTTTGTCAGTATTTTAATAGTTTTTGCTTGTATCCCCTATTGTACAACAATTATTGTTTGGCGATTTAAAATGGCCAATACATGCCACTGTTGCGTCTTTGAAAAGCGTCGAAAATCATCAAAATATCAAAATTTGGGGACTACCCAAAATATGGGTTCAAAATTGATAATCTTTGGCAGGATAATATAAATTACAACTAGTCCGATTGAAAGCCCGGCTCAAAATACTCAAGATATCGCATTTCGGTATCCAATAATATTATCGGTATGACCAATAATAATAGTTTGTATACCCTTCACCACACTGTGGTGCAGGGTATTATGTCTTTGTGCATATGCTTGTAACAGGCAAAACGAAACGAAATAGCCACATGATTCCGTTTGAGAATATGCATAGAATCACTTTCTGAGTCGATTTATGCATGTCCGTCCGTCCGTCTGTAGATGTTAACTTGTGAATAATGTACAGGTCGCATTTATGATCCGATTTGGATGAAATTTTGTACAGCTAATTTATATAGCCGAAGGACGAACCCTATAGAAATTGGAAATCGGTTCAGATATAGATATAGCTCCCGTATATAGTTTCGTCCGAATTAAGGTAAAAGGAGCACCAACGTCCCTATATATCTTTCGATTTGAACGAAATTTGGCATAGAGAACTGAATTAGGTCTAGAATGATGTGTGCTAAGTTTCATGAAAATCGATTCAGATGTAGATATAGATCCCGTATATAGTTTCGTCCGATTTAAGGTAAAATGAGCACAAAAGTCCTTATATATATATATAGTTTTGTCCGATTTTATGTAAATTGTGCACCAAACTCCCTATATATCTTTCGATTTACGCGAAATCTTGCATAGTGTACTGAATTGAGTCTAGAATGACGTCTCCCAAGTTTCGAGAAAATTTAGTTAGATTCTTGAAGCTCCTATGTATATTTTAGTCCTATTTATGGTGAATAGGACTGCAAGTGTCCTATATATCTATCGATTTACACAAAATTTGACATGGAGTACTGGAATAGGTGCAGGAAATTATGTGCTAAATAAATTAAAGACCCATAGCTAGGCCGATTGACAGAACTTACTGAAATTAATACAAATTAATCTCTGCAAGTTTCCTTGAAGTCGGTTAAGATTTTGATATAGCATAGATTCCATATATTATATTTTGAACTGTGAAGCATACCAAATAGCGTGTGTCAAGTTTGCTTTAAATAGATTTACAAAATTTAATATAGATTTGCAAATGACATGTCTAGGGATTGATACTTGTAGATAAACATCACATATTTAAGTTAAGTTTCACGTCAATGTTCCTTCGAACAGGCGACGTCTGTTGGGATACATATGTAGAATATACCCAAAGTGGTGAAAGGTATCACATAGTCGGCCCAGTCCGACTTTACTACTTTCCTTACTGGATAAAACGTAGATTTTAGCCATTAGCCATTAGGAATCCAAAATAGTTAACAACAGCCAATTAAGTTGATGAACGTGTCGAAAATCCTCAAAATACGGAAAATCGAGGGAGCCTTTATATAGGAGCATTAGCAAAACAAGATCCGATATAATGCATATTCGGGTCCTCTAATTACCAATTTGTGCAACATTTCAGCAAAATATCTCAACGAGCACTGTGCGTCGTGGATACGATGAATGGGTGTTTGAACAACAGACTGTGGGCGGCAATTTTTCTTCAACGACGAAGCACATTCTCACTACGTGGGTATGTCAATAATCACAATTGTCGTATTTTGGATTCTGAGAAATTTTCAAGTAATTGAAGAGAGACCATTACATCTGGGAAAACTCTCTTTTTGTTGCGCACTTTGGTCTGAAGGTGTGATTGGGCCTTAATTCTTAGAAAACGATGATGGAAATGACGATAGCCTTTTTGCTGCAATTGAAGAATATGTAACACAACTCGATCGAATATGACTTTATAGAAAAAGACAGTTCTTGGTCGTAAATTTTCTGGTCGTGGCCGAAATTTCGCCCATTTCTCTCCTCATATCTCAATTGGCTCTGCTTCATTTATCCTTTAAATAATGTACGCATCTTCCAATTTCTAATGGAACCATTTCTTACTTACAAACAAATTTAATAGCATTTTGTTGATGATTTAAATAAATTCAATTTAGTAGTGGCACTTCAATTATTAAAAAAATAATGCCTGCATCTCATTTCTTTGATTTGAAATTGACAATGAAAAAAGAAAACATGGAAATAAATTAATTGCTAGTTGCGTGAGTTGTCTCAACGATATAAATGACAGGTTTGTGTGCTTTTGAAAATGTCTTCGTTCGGTTTGTTGCTGCTCTATTCGCAACATTTCATATCAATGCAATGCAATGATACCTGCCAGCCACATTTATTTTCATAACGAAATATGTGTGTGTATGTATGCACGTAGTTATCAATGGTTCTGCGAGAACCATAGATGTAGAATGCTTATTTATTTTAATTTAATTATACGAAAACCTTTTAAATTGGTGACTGTCTGCGAAAGAGAGTCTATGGATGCAAGCAACAAAAAACAACCACGACGATAATGATAATATGTTCGTGGTGTTGTTGCTGTTGCTGCTGATGGTGGGTGTTACGGTGGGTCGTAAAGCATTTGAATGCAACTGCTGTTATTATATTTATTTTTACTCTTTTGTATGGAATTGCTCTATAGAAGATTCAATGGCGACAAGAACTATGAATTGCATGGCATGACACATATGACTACTGGTTTGTTTATATCTATAGATTTCTATCTATGAATTTGACAGTCTATGCGAAAAAATGAGTGGATGTGCGCGTTTTTGTGTGGTTAGCTGGCCGCACAGGTGTTCGTTTGTACATTCGACAATATATCTGATTGGGAGGCCAAATTTAATTAAAAACGAAAATAAAAATGTAGAAAATTATTATGAAACACAGTTGAAATGTACTATGAAAATAAAATGATTTAAATGACAATTTGTTCATAGGAGTAATAAGTGAAACTCCTACTAAAAACATTGAGAACTTGGTGCTGCAGTTATTCAATCTTTAAATGTTAGACCGGTGGACCAGAAATACTAAATAATAATCAGGATGATTATTCAATCTACCAAGGCTGCGGTGTCCATGTCGATAATTTTCCCTCCCCGTAAAAAGTCAAATCACAAGTTGCTATCGCCACGACGAACAATTAAGCTGCTGAGAAATGTTTTTGCGAAGCCAAAGAGCGCACAAAACAGTGACTTTTAATAATCTTCTCCAAACTGTGTTAGGTATTTGTACAGGCCAAAGGCAACGAAACGGATCCATGGTTCCTTTTGAAAATATGCATAGAACCACTTTCTAAATCGATTTATGCATGTCCACCCGCCCGTCCGTCCGTCTGTCCATCCGTCCATCTGTTGATGTTAAATTTTAAAGAAAGTACATGTCGCATTTCTAATCCGATTCGTATGATATTTGGTAAGCTCATTTAATTGGCCCAACAACAAACACTATAAAATTGGTGAAAATCGTTCAGATTTAGAAATAGCTCCCATACACATTTTAATCCGATTTGATTTGAATGGTACACAAATCATACATGATATTTTCGTCCAATTTTATGTATTGATAGCAGCTATGTATATATCTAAAGTAGTGAAATGTATCATCCAAATTTTGAACTTTCCTTACTGGCTCTCTTCGACTACTTAAGGATCCTCAGAACCCCAGATACGACAATTTTGATTTCCTGCATAACCAACGAGTAAGAAATGTGCTTCATCACTGAAGATTTTGATAATAATGGGTTATGGGGTAGATAAGAGATCAATTTTCTTGAATGTCAGAATGTCCACTGAAAAGAAAACAAGTGAAAAAGCGTTAAGTTCGGTCGGGCCGAACTTTGGATACCCTCACCATAGATATACTGTCAGGTACTTGAAATGAAAATAAAGGGAACATACCAAAAATTGACCTTTCTACAAACTGATTATGTAAACCATAATTTCAGCAATTTTTAATGAATATTTATACACTTAGGACCAAACCCAAAACGCAGAACAAATCAGATAACTATTTTAATATAAACCAGTACGGAAAGTAGTAAAGTCGGATTGGGCCGACTATATGATACTCTTCACCACTTTGGCTGTATACAACAGATGAATCCTAATAGACGTCGCATTTTTAAAGGACCAGCAAAATGAATGGTCAGATATAGAAGCTATATCTAAATCTGAGCCGATTTCAACGATTTCAGTAAATTTAACACACATCATTCTAGAACTAATTCATTACGCTGTACCAAATTTCGTGCAAACCGAATGATATTAAAGGACTTTGGTGCACCACTTACATTTAATAAGACGAAAATATATATGGGAGCTATATCTAAATCTGAACCGATTTTCATGAAACTTACACACATCATTCTAGGCCTAAATCATTACGCTGTGCAAAATTTCGTGCAAATCAAAAGTTATATAGAGACTTTGGTGCACCATTTACATAAATCGGACGAAAATATATATGGGAGCTATATCTAAATCTGAACCGATTTTCACCAAACTCAGCACACTTAGTACAGTACGCTCTGCAAAATTTCGTGCAAATCGAATGATATATAGGGACTTTGGTGAACCATTTACCTCAAATCGGACGAAAATATGTATGGGAGCTATATCTAAATCTGAAGCGATTTTCAGGAAACTTAACACACATCATTCTATACTTCATTCATTACGATGTGCCAAATTTCGTGCAAATCGAAAGATATATAGGGACTTTGGTGCACCATTTACATAAAATCGGACGAAACTATACATGGGAGCTGTATTTAAATCTGGACCGATTTTTATGAAACTCAGTACACATCATTCTAGGCCTAATTCATTACGCTGTGCCAAATTTCGTGCAAATCGAAAGATATATAGGAACTTTCGTGCATCATTTACATCAAATCGGACGAAAATATATATGGGAGCTATATCTAAATCTGAACCGATTTTTCCCAATTTCAATAGGGTTCGTCCTTGGGCCAAATAAGTGACCTATGCCAAATTTAATCCAAATCGGATCATAAATGCGACCTGTACTTTGTCCACAAAAATACATGGACGGACGGACATGCGTAAATCGACCAGAAAGTTATTCTATGCATATTCTCAAAAGGAACCATGTGTCTATCTCGTTTCCTTTTGCCTGTTACAAACATATGCACAAAGACATAACATCCTGTACCACAGTGTGATGAAGAGTATAAAAAGGAGGTTATATGGGGACTACGCCAACAAGGGTGCGAATATTAATAATTTTTAGGAGATTAGGGAGATTTTTTACCATATAGGACTACAAATTACCAAATTGCAGCGAATTCGGTTGAAAAACGCGCTCAAGAACCCCAAAATATCCAAAATGGGGGGTACCCTTATATGGGGGCTACCCGAAAAAATGGGCCTATATTCAAAAAATGTTTATGGAGAGATTTGGTACCTTTTAAGAACTCAAAATACTATTCGGTGAAAAAATAAGACCAAACCCCTCAAAATACTGAAAATTAGGAGGTAATGTTATATGGGGCTCGCAGGAAAAGTGAACCTATACTTACAATTTTTGTGGATACATTTAGTACCCAATAAAAACCCAATGTAGCAAATTTCAGGGAATTCAACTGAAAAACGCGCTCAAGAACCACAAAATACCGAAATTTGGCGGGTACCCTTATATGGGAGCTATGCCTAAACGTGGACCCATCTTCGAACTTGACCTGCAGACAAAAGACAACCCTATGCAAAATGTCAATCTCAATTCCTTCAGAAGATAGCGTGATTACAACAGACGGACGGACGGACATGTCTAGATCGTCTTAGAATTTTACCCTGATCAAGAATATATATACTTTATAGAGTCGGAAATGAATATTTCGATGAGTTACAAACGGAATGACAAAATTAATATACCCTCCATACTATGGTGGAGGGTATAAAAAATAGTATAACAACAAAGTTTGGTCTTTGTCGAATTGCAGTCTCATGTTTTTGAAACCAACACATTATTTTACCAAAGAAATTATAAAATAAATAAAAATGTCGCACATAAAAAAAATATAAATTTAATTAAAAATGCTCCAAATCGATATAGGCTATAGGCTAAGGGTCTATATCTGTCGCCAACACGGTACTGATACTTTTTTACAGATTCTCATAAACTTTGGATATCTTTCATTGTAGTTGGCATCTTAATTGAAGTTATCTAAATTTTTAAATTGCTGTTGTCAATCAAACTCACCACGACAGAGATACTTCGAAGCAAACTGTTATACTTCAATTTGGTCGCATAAAAATCTATTATAAACAACCTGTTGCTTATATTACATACGTCATAACGTCCTACACTCAGGAGGGGTTGATTTTTCGACAGTCACTCTCTATTTCTTTCGCTCTCCAATTATTTACTCTAACAATGATTTAGTGGATACGTTGAGCATAACCTAAATAAAAAGAGCAGAGATATTTTATATTCACCACTCTCAAGTGTGGGTAACATTTAGCCTGGTTCTCGTTTTGCCGAAGTTGTTATGATTCGCTCATTCTCTCTCGTTTGTTCTCTCAGTGGCTGGCTCTCTATTGACGAGTGGAAAAACAACATAACTTACAGCCGATGTGTATAGCTATGCATGGTAATTTATAATTCATCCAAGCCAAAGCCATGGTATGCCGCCATGCAAAATCACGGCAAAGTCCTGGCACGAAGACAACAACGACAGCAAAACTTACCACAAAACTGTGTTCAGTTCTTTTTCTGCTTCTTGTTTTTTTGTTTGCCATATAGGGATATCTAAGGATAATGGGGACAATAAGGTAAGTTCCAGTGGAGTGGGCGGCCGAATTGGTGGAGAGGTAAAGTTTGGGGGGATGGGCGAGAAATGAAAGCGAAGTTGAAAACGACTTGCATTACGAACAATCACAGACTGACGTAGTAAAAATATTTAGTTGATAATTTGCTCTAACAGCAAACGAACGTGCGTTGAGTGTGTCGTGGTTGCAAAGGTGGAAAAAGAAATCGTGAAAAATATTTTTCGAAAAAATAAATAAAAATAAGGAAAAAAATCGGAGTATATAAAAAAGGGGATAATAAAAATTATAATAAAATTTTATAAAAAAAATTTCATCTTTTTTAATTCAAGGAAGTCTTGTTTTCCTCAACGATACATTGCTTCTGTACATCCTGCAAGTCCAAATAACAAAGCCAGCAACCCGAAACTAACGAAACAAATACATTTACAATACTCGGTCAAATCAAAAAAAGAAAAAAAAGTTTGTTAACCTCTATGCCAACCATACTGAGTTTGGGAGGCAAATATTTCCCTTGAATTTCAATTGAAAATGCCATTTTCCGATTATGTGAGTTTACGTGAGTGCTTGTGTCCGTGTGGATTTTGAATGATATATATAGAAAAGCGCGCGCGTGTGTATGTGTACATTTGTGCCTAATACCTTGCATTTTGTGCACACACACACTGATATAACAAACAACAGGAATCTACTACTAAAACCCAACTAGTCGTGGAAAAGCAAATCTCTTTTATATTTTCCATTTTTTTTTTCTTTTCTGCTCATAACGTTTGCAAATGCATTTTCATTTCCTTTTTTGGCATATCCTTTTGTACTTCGTTTGAACAGCACTAAGCTTGGCTCCATATATATACGAGCACCTACATACATACAAACATATGTGAATTGCCAAGAAGTTAAAAGAGAAATATTTCAACGGTAAATCCGAGTGTGTGTGTGTGTGATTAGTATTTGTCAGCTTTAGCTTGTCATGATTTTAATGATGATTAATTGTTTCGAAGTTTCGAACATTTAACTAAAGCTACCGCCGCCACATGTCGTGTGTCTTCTGGCCATTGTGTTTATGAAAGCTGTCATTAATTTGAAGGAAGCAAATTTTGGAAATTGAATTTTACCTCCGCCATAGGTAAGTAATGTAATTATGGTCAGTTCGGTAAGGTGTTAATGTTAGACAGTTTGATTTCATTGGAAACTCGGGGGAACATTTAATGGCATGAGAAATAAACCATAAACATGAAATTGTCCAGAAAGTTCATGGCAACTATTTCAACAGGTCGAAAAGTTTGTCGCCATTTTTATGTAGGGTCAATAATAGTTGGAAACATGAAATTGGGAATTTTTCATAAACTGAAAGTACCCAATTACAACCAAGGGTTGTTGCCAAAGAAATCCTCAAAAATCGGAAATTGCTGGTACCTAGTATGTTATGTACAAAACATGATATATTTTTCAACTGAAAATCTAAAAAAATCAAATTAAATCCAATCCGTTCGATGGTCAGTATAAGGTTGCGTTCACTCGAATATGGGTCGGAAAATACTGATTCGATTTCGAGTTACACACCGATTTTGTTCCTTATACCATTCACCTATTAGTAATAAGTACGATTTTAACCCTAAAATAATTTTTTGTTTTTTTTTAAGATTTTTGCTATATTTGCTAACTTTTGTCTTTCCTTTTTGAACTTTTCCATGAGACAATCTCAAGGCAGAACAGTTAATGTTATTTATTAACTTCAGTAATGTTTGCGATTTAATTTTCCGGTTTCGATTTTAGCAGGATGTTAAAAATATCACACAA
>NW_026878666.1:0-25125 GCF_032173495.1 Musca vetustissima | reverse complement strand
GGCGAAGGCTATAAAAAATTTCGAGCTTGTCAAACATAATGACTTTTTCACTTGTTTTTTTTTCAGTTTCCTTTAAACATGACATGTTAATAAAATTTAAAAAAAAAACTATAAAAAGTGAAACAAATACAATTCTCTTCTGCTCGCACAAAAAAAAAACACACACACACAAGAAAACCAAACTTATGGCATTCATGCACGCAACATCCATCAATCGATTTTGATACTATCTCGCCTAGAAACAATTTTTTTAAGCCATTCCAATTTTGGATTACTGGCAGAGGAGTCATCGCCTTCAAATGGCTTGATATTTCAACATTGCCTGACCTTTTGATTCAATTTTGTTCTTTTGTTTGGTGTACACCTCCAATTGTTAACAGTCAAAATAGAGAGGAAAAAAAACAAATTGTTGTTGCTGTTTTTTTTCTTGTAAGTTAATGTTTGCGTGTTTAATAAAGTTTTGGCCGAAATAGTTTTGTTGACGTCCTGCGAAGGTTGTGAAAGAAAGAAAAAGGAGGAAAATGAAATCAGATATTGATTGATTTGTGATGGAGTGTAAAACGAATTGGGAAAAGGTAAGTATCTTCGGATGTTGTAAATATTTAAAAGATGATAAAGTAGCAAGTGAAAAAATATTCTTTAAAAAATCCACGCCTGTTTTGGTTCCTGAAAAAATATTCTTGAAAAAATCCACGCCTGTTTTGGTCCCTGAAAAAAATATTCTTGAAAAATCCACCCCTTGTCTAAGGTGTAAAAAAATATTCTTCAAAAATCAACGTCTTTTTTGGTCCCTGAAAAAAAAATTCTTTAAAAATTCCACGCTTGTTTTAATTATTGAACAACTATTATTTAAACCAGTAAGGAAAGTAGTAAAGTCGGACTGGGCCGACTATATGATACCCTTCATCACTTTGGGTCCATTGTACATATGTATCCTTACAATTGTAAGGATACAATGTTCCCTCGAAGGAACATACTCATGTCATTCTGTAAACTATGATAAATTTAATTTCATTCGGGGAGATTTGGAGTCGTTTGCCAATTTATGGAAAACGATTTATAGCAAAATTAATACAAGCTATTCGGTACGCCGCACTGTTAAAAACTGTTAATTTCAATCAGACACCCGTTCGAAATACACATGGAAACAGCTGCACCAATTTCAACAAAATGCAATAACGTCATTCAAGTCTCAATTTGATACTTTGTGCACAAGTTCGTATTAATCGGACAAACATTAGGAGTTTGATGTAGCATTTATGTAAAATCGAACGAAAATATATATGGGAGCTATATTTAAATCTGAACCGATTTTTACGAAATTTACCACACATCATTCTAGACTCAAATTAGTACGATATGCCAAATTTCGTGCAAATCGAACTATATTTAGGATCTTTGGTGCAACATTTAAATTAAATCGGACGAAAATATATATATAGGGCTATATCTAAATCTGAATCGATTTTCACAAAACTTAATACCCATCATGTTAGGCTTGATTCAGTACGCTATGCCAAAACTCGTGTAAATCGAAAGATATTTAGGGTCCTTGGTGAACCATTTAGCTTAAATCGGACGAAAATATATATAGGAGCTATACCTAAATCTCAACCGATTCCAACAAAATTTCGCATACATCAGTTGGGACCTAATTCAGTAATCTGTGCAAAATTTTGATTCAATCGGAACAATTTTGGGAGTTTGATGCACCATTTACCTTAAATCGGACGAAAATTTTTACGAAACTTATCACACATCATTCTAGACTCATTTCAGTATGCTGTGCCAAATTTCGTGCAAATCGGGAGACATTTAGGGACTTTTTTGCACCATTTGTCTAAAATCGGACGAAACTATATATTGGGGCTATATCTTAATCTCAATCGATTCCAACAAAATTTCGCATACATCACTTAGGACCTAATTCAGTACTCTATGCAAAATTTTGCTTCAATAGGAACAATATTGGGAGTTTGGTGCACTATTTACATTAAATCGGATGAAACTATATATGGGAGCTATATTTAAATCTGAATTTCAATAGGGTTCATCTTTGGGCCAAACAAATTAGCTGTGCCAAATTTCATTTAATTGGGATCATAAATGCGACCTGTACTTTGTTTACAATTTATCATGGACAGACGGACGGACATGCATAAATCGGCTCAGAAAGTGATTCTATGCATATTCTCAAAAGGAACCATGGGTCTATCTCGATTATTTTTGCCTGTTACAAACATATGCACAAATACATAATACCCTGCACCACAGTGTGGTGAAGGGTATAAAAAACACGCATTTTTTAATTATTGAAAAAATAATCTTTTAAACCAGTGAGCGGAGCAGTATAGTCGGACGGGGCCGACCATATGATACCCTACACAACTACCACGAAAAGCACACTTTCGGTGGTTCTATATTCTGAGCCTGGGCAATATTTGCCTCTTGAGCGACTAGAAAATCTGACAAAATTAAAGTTTTCGGTTCATTGCACCCCCTGAATGAAATCTCAACTTCACCGTAAACTATAAACGTCGTCCTTGACCATAATCGGAACTTCATGTACAATTTCAAAGCGATCAGCGCGACATTTCCCTCCTCTAATGGAGTAATAGTAATAATATGCACATAGTCACCTTTACTTAATTACGTATAACTCCCGCATCGGAGTACATACAATCATATAATTGGTATCAATTTGAAGGTCAACAACTCCTCTTGGATATACTATCAACTTCTCGGGTATATGTCCTTCAGGGGCAAGTATATAAGCCCCAGAATAAAAATGTTGTCATTTTTCACACAAAAGTCGGGGTCCATTTGACCCGCTAAATATTGACCGATCATTATCAAAACAGGCATGCTTATTCTTTGGCCCGATCCCCTTCTCCATGCAAAATTTCACGATGTTCGGGCCATTCTTGCGGCCTCTGGAGCGACCAGAAAAACCGACAATAATTTAGTATTTGGTCCATTTCATCCCTTAAATATTAACCGATCTTTCCCAAAAACAATAGGGGTCTTCATTGCAAAATTTCCTACATGCAAAATTTCGTGAAGATTGGTCCATAACTGTGGCCTGTATCGTGTTTACAAAATATAATGGACAGACGGACGGACACACATGTCTAGATCGACTATAGGACCAATATTTCGCGGCGTTACAAACTCTCGGGGCTGCACAAATCTATAATACCCTGACAACATAGTTGTGTAGGGTATAAAAATCCACGCCAGTTTTGGTCCTTGAAAAAATATTCTTTAAAAAATCCACGCCAGTTTTGGTCCCTGAAAAAATATTCTTTAAAAAATCCACGCCAGTTTTGGTCTCTGAAAAAATATTCTTTAAAAAAAACCACGCCTGTTTTGGTCCTTGAAAAAATATTCTTTAAAAAATCCACGCCTTATTTTAATCTTTAAAAAGAATTTTTTTAATAAATGCACGGCTTATTTTAATTTTTGAAAATATATTCTTCGAAAAATCCAAGCCTCAGATGGTTTTTGAAAAAAAAATTCTTTACAAAATCTAAGCTTCAGATGATCTTTGGAAAAAAATTCCTCAAAAAAGTCAAGCCTCAAGTGGTATTTGAAGAAAATCTTTAAAATATCAAAGCTTCAGATGTTCTCTGAAAACATATTTGTAAAAAAATCAGGACTCAGATGGTCCCTGAAAAAAGACCTCTACAAAAACCTCATCTGCCTGCGAAGACTACATTCAAATCGCCTATAGGCGACACTTCAGGTTTTCCAAGTAAGACTTCCTTCAGCTCGTCTATAAAAATGCTCTTCAGTTCCTCTATATAGACTCCCTTTAGCACGTATATGAAACAATCTCTTTAGCTCATAATAAATAATAATCATAATCTCTTCAACTCGTCTGAAAAAGACTCTCTTCAGCACATCAGCTCGTCTACAAATTCTGCTTCCTGCTCATATATTAATCTTACCATTAGCTCGTCTATTAATACTCCTTTCAGCTGGTCTAACATACAATCTCTTCAGCTGATCTACAAATACATAATAGACTCCCTTCAGCTGGTCTATAATAGTTCCATTCAGCTAAAGCCCAATAAAGGCTTCCTTCAGCTGGCTAAAGGCTCCCCTTAGATCGTCTAGAAATACTCTCTTCGGCATGCCAAAAAAAAAACTCTCTACAGCTCGCCCAAGAAAGACTCCTTTCAGCTGGTCTATGAAAGACGCCCTTCAACTCGTCTATAAAGAACTAGTCTTAAGCTCGCTTAAGAAAGACTTGCTTTAATTCGTCTAAGAAATAAGGTGTTGCTTAATCTCATATATATTTTCTTTAGTTTACCTATAAAGACTCCCTTCAGTTTGTATGTAGAGACCAACGCTCTGCAACCTTCAACTCGATATTTGCCTCGACGCATACATCCCCCTTACATCACCCACTTTTATATCAACTGGTATATTATATTCTACAAATCCACATTCATTAGAATTTCTAACTTTTAACAATTTAGATAATGCATATGCCACAACAACCTGGCCTTATTTACATAATGCAGGATGAACAACAGGATATGCTCCAATTGCCGAGCGAATAAATCGAAATCACATTCAAATGCAAATTGTAAATCTAAAAATGTATTTCTATGCTCATAAAGTATCTCATCGTGGAGACTGAGCTTTTAACTAATTACATATTCATTGAGGTTTTGTGTAAACACACACATACATACACACACATATGTAGTTACCATCGAATGAGGGCATATATGCATTTATATTAATTTATTATGCATTCAAATTAATTTTATTGATAGTAACACACTGTTTGCGTGTGTGTGTGTATTCTGCAGGATAATTATCCTTTTGAATAATTTATTTGGAATTTTCACAAAAAAAAGAAAAAAAAAATAACTGCATCGAAATATAATTTGCATTATACATTATAATCAGTGGTTCCAACCTCAAATAAGGTGTAAAACTTCAAAAAGTGTCGAATGCCAGGGTGTTTATCAGAAGTGGGTATGAAGAGATAGTTTCTGATGCACTTCGAAACATTATTTTATTTATATTTTCAATATGTTCATTAGTAATTTTAGATGAGAAATAACTTCGACGTATTGAAATTCGATTATTATACCCTACACAACTATGTTGTCAGGGTATTATAGCTTTGTGCAGCCCAAAGAGTTTGTAACGCTGCGAAATATAGGTCATAGACCCACCTTTAAGCATGCCGTGGTTGGCCTTTAAAATGATATCACTTATATTGTCGAATGTACACGGATGTGGGAGTTAAACTTAAATATTTATATGTGCTTAACTATTCAGATATTATTTAGTAACCCATTAACATTAGAGGGCAGAAATAAAGCGCTGATCGCTTTAAAATTTTTCAAAGAGGTTCCAGTTGTGGTGAAGGACAACGCCCATAATTTTCGGTGATGATCACATACAAAATTGGGATGAAGTGTACCGAAACTTAATTTGTGGGTCGATCTATAAGCCCCAAGTCGAATATCACAACACAACCCACGGTAAAAGGAATCTCGATAAGTAATAAGGATGCAAATATCACGAAATATTGCCCAGGCTCGAAATAAACATCCGCAGAAAGTAAGAGTTCCGTGGTAGATGTTTTGAGTATCGTATGGTCAGCACCGTTCTACTATACTGCTCCGCTCACTGTTTATACCCTTCACCACACTGTGGTACAGGGTATTATGTCTTTGTGCATATGTTTGTGAGAGGCAAAAATAATCGAGATAGACCCATGGTTCCTTTTGAGAATATGCATAGAATCACTTTCTGAGTCGATTTATACATGTCCGTTCGTGCGTCCATGTATTTTTATTAACAAAGTACAGGTCGCATTTATGATCCGATTTGGATGAAATTTGGCACAGGTCACTTAATTGGCCCAAGGACGAATCCTATTGAAATTGGGAAAAATCGGTTCAGATTTAGATATAGCTCCCATATATATTTTCGTCCGATTTAAGGTAAATAGTGTACCAAAGTCCCTATATATCATTCGATTTGCACGAAATTTGGCATAGAGTAATGAATTAGGTCTAGAATCGTGTGTGTTAAGTTTCCTCAAAATCGGTCCAGATTTAGATATAGCTCCCATATATATTTTCGTCCGATTTTATGTAAATGGTGTACCAAAGTCCATATATATATTTCGATTTGCACGAAACTTGGCACAGCGTACTTAATTAGGTTTTGAATGATGTGTGTTAAGTTTCCTGAAAATCGGTCCAGATTTAGATATAGCTCCCATATATATTTTCGTCCGGTTTTATGTAAATGGTGCACCAAAGTCCCTATATATCTTTCGATTTGCACGAAACCTGGCACAGCGTACTTAATTAGGTTTAGAATGATGTGTGTTAAGTTTCCTGAAAATCGGTTCAGATTTAGATATAGCTCCTATATATATTTTCGTCCGATTTTATGTAAAAGGTGTACCAAAGACCCTATATATATCTCGATTTGCACGAAATTTTGCATAGAGTAATGAATTAGGTCTAGAATCGTGTGTGTTAAGTTTCCTGAAAATCGGTTCAGATTTAGATATAGCTCCCATATATATTTTCGTCCGATTTAAGGTAAATAGTGTATCAAAGTCCCTAAATATCTTTCGATTTGCACGAAATTTGGCACAGCGTACTGAATTAGGTCTAGAATGATGTGGGTTAAGTTTCCTGAAAATTGGTCCAGATATAGATATAGCTTTAGTTCCACACTGAAGGATTCTCTTCAGTTCCCCGATAAAGACTTTCTTCAGCTCGCCTATAATGACACCAGCTCCCATGTAAATACACTATTCAGCTCGTCTAAAAAAGAATACCTTTAATATAGACAAATGTAACTCAGCTCGTCACTAAAGACTACAATACACTTCTTCAGCTCTTCTAGAAAGACTCTCTTTAACACGTCCCGAAAAAAAACTCCCTTCAACTCGTATTTAAAGGCTGCCTTAGATTCGCGAAGAAGGACTCCCTACAGCTCTTCAATGAAGGACCCCCCTTAAATTCGTCGATAAAGGCTCTCTTCTTTTCGTTTAAGAAAGACGCTCTTCAGCTCTGCAAAGACCTCTTTAAAGACCACCTTAAGCTCATCTATAGTAATCCCTTCTTCTCGTTCAATGATTTTGAAAAAGTAATCAATAGACAGGCAATAGAAACCTCAAGATGGCTATTCGTTTAGAGAGATGGAATACATTATACATACAAGTCGTCTGTGTACAAGGTCATATAGTTCCTAACATCGAACACATTCCGGAAGATATAAAAAAAATGAATTCGAGAATTATTCTAAAGAAAAATCTCTAGGATAGAATCTGCTCAAATGTTCCGTAGAACTTGAAAATGTCTTCCATAAACACTGAACCATTTGTAATGTCTTCTACAGATATTCTTCTATAAAAAGTAGGTCCTCCACTATAATTCTCAAATTGTAAAAAATAGGACATTTATAGGACATCTATGGAAGGAAGATCTGCAAAGATCGTAAATAAAATATGACTTTTAAAAAGACTATGTCCTGTAAATATGGAAAAAAAGACCTGCATAGACCTTCAACGAATAGATGACACACACCGATGGCGTCTGTGAAACATGAACAAACTCGATTTTGTTATGACGGACCATATATTTTTTATACACTGCGTATCATAACTATAGACGCACCCTTAATTCAATTGGTATGTTAGTTGAGAAATAAAATGGACCCATTAAGTTATTGTTCACAATAAAACGACCAAAAACACATATTATTGAACAAAAATAATTAATTTATTCTTTATGGTTTCGCCGAATTCTGCACTTTCAAAATTGCTGGTGTTGCATAACTATAGACGCACTTTTACAAAATTAGAAAAATTTATTTTTTAAAACTTAAATAAAATAAAATTACTTTTATAAATAATGGGTAGGACCTCCCTTATTTTGAATAAGTTCAAAAATTTTATCCATCACACTGTTGATCAAAATTATTCGCAAGTCTTCATCGATTGACCGCCATTCATCGAAAATCACTTCTTGGAGGTAAAATACAGTTTGGTATTGGAGGTTTTCGGCATAGACACGATGAGTCAAGATTCCACACATGTTCTCGATCGGATTCTGGTCGGAAATTTTAATATTTTTCGATTTTAACCATACTTGAGTATGGCGACTTTTATGAACTAGTGCGTTGTCCTGCTAAAAAACGAGTCCTTGATTGTTGCTACTTTCCCAAAATTGCAATAATTTGTCTTCCAAGACTTGAACGTACTCCATTGAATTCATCCGACAACATGGAAATGTCAAATAAAGCATTCCGTGGCTATAAAATGCTCCCAAGGTGGCGGTTACCGAAATATCGTTATTTCTTAATACGATATTTCGGTGGCGGTTCCTTAATGGCCTTGGGAGCATTTTAGCATTTTATAGCCTTTATTATTGCCATTTTGGGAAAGTAGCATTTCCATGTTTTCCATGTTGTCGAATGAATTCAATGGAGTACGTTCAAGTCTTGGAAGACAAATTATTGCCATTTTGGGAAAGTAGCAACAATCAAGGACTCGTTTTTTAGCAGGACAACGCACTAGTTCATAAAAGTCGCCATACTCAAGTATGGTTAAAATCGAAAAATATTAAAATTTCCGACCAGAATCCGATCGAGAACATGTGTGGAATCTTGACTCATCGTGTCTATGCCGAAAACCTCCAATACCAAACTGTATTTTACCTCCAAGAAGTGATTTTCGATGAATGGCGGTCAATCGATGAAGACTTGCGAATAATTTTGATCAACAGTGTGATGGATAAAATTTTTGAACTTATTCAAAATAAGGGAGGTCCTACCCATTATTTATAAAAGTAATTTTATTTTATTTAAGTTTTAAAAAATAAATTTTTCTAATTTTGTAAAAGTGCGTCTATAGTTATGCAACACCAGCAATTTTGAAAGTGCAGAATTCGGCGAAACCATAAAGAATAAATTAATTATTTTTGTTCAATAATATGTGTTTTTGGTCGTTTTATTGTGAACAATAACTTAATGGGTCCATTTTATTTCTCAACTAACATACCAATTGAATTAAGGGTGCGTCTATAGTTATGATACGCAGTGTACATTCCACCTGCCGATACCCATGTATGGAAAGGGGGACTACTTGAAAACATGGACCTTAATTTTACATTGATAATCAGGCGGATTTTTTATACTACTTACATATATTAAGTATGACTGGAAAATTCGCTCATAGTTTCTATAGAAAATTTTGTGGCTCAGAAGATCCTTAAGGTTTTATATAGAAACAGCTTCTTTGGGTTTCTGAGGTCCAAAGATTTTTTCTGTGTCAGTTTTATAAATCCATAGCATTTTGTAAGAAAATGTCGTATTTGAATACCGAATAGATATCTTGTCTTTGTATAAGTATTTTTTTAATTAATAAAGGGGTTGCGTATACGTGTTGACATCAATCATACGCTCTATACACCATATTTTAAAAAAATCCCATTTCTTTATGGAAAAAATTGGCAAAATTTTTTCCTATGATTAAAATTATCTTACTCACATATAGTTAGTATCTTTGGAAAATTCTCACGAAGTTTCAATAGAAAATCTTTTTTTTATGACGTTCCTGAGGTCCACAGATTCTTTCTGTGTTAGTTTTATAAAGCCATAGCATTTCCTTGGCCGATATGTATAAAACAATTGATAGGTCATAGGTCGCTCCAGAGGCCTCAATAATTGCCCGAACATCGTGAAATTTTGCATGGAGAAGGGGATCGGGCCAAAGAATAAACATGTCTGTTTTGATAAAGATCGGTCAATATTTAGCGGGTCAAATGGTCGGATGTGGGAGTTACGCCTGCCTAGGTATTTACAGATATCTCTGTATTCGTATATCATTTAGTAACCCATTATCACCCTAGAGAGCGGAACTATAGCGCTGATAGCTTTGAAATATTCCATGAGGTTCGGTGATGATCAGATAATAATTTTGGAATGAAGTGGACCGAAAACTTAATTTTTTGTGTTATTTTCGAGTCGATCTACCACAAATGAAAGCCGAACATCACAATACACCAAAGGTGAAGGGAATCTGAACAATAGCTGTACTGAATACTCGTAATATTCGGAAAATATGTCAATGTAAGGAAGTGGTGCTGTTTACCTCTGGTTTTAAATTAATAAAGGGTTTACGTATACGTGTTGACGTCAATCATACGTCATATTTTAAAAAGATGGCTAGGTTTTCTTTACAAAAGGAAATGGGTTTATTTCTATAGGAAGCAATTCGTAAGTACTTCAGGTTCCAGCTCAGGTTCCAGTTTTTTTTTCTGTGGATTAAAATTCGTGAGACACGCAGGTTCCACGAGCGAATATCGATTCGGGCCATTACCTTGTGGCAGCCAAGGTACGCACCCGTCTTAATGTTGCAGCAAAGGTGCGATCTAAAACAACACGGAAATTTGACGTCGAAAAGCTGCAAACGCAACAGGTAGCCGAGGCCTACTACGCTCAACTTACCCATCTGCTTGAAGAAAGCACTTCTTGTCCTGATAATAGTATAGAAGCACAATGGCAAAGAAATGCCCACTCCCTACAAACTGCAGCAAAAAGAACAATTGGGTACCAAAAACCACCACCAAGAAACCCATGGTACGATCAGGAGTGTCGTAATGCTACTGATGTGAAAAACGCAGCGTATAGGGCAACCCTGCAGACAGTAGCAACACGTAACGTGATGGAGAATTATCGGAGAAAAGGAGAGAGGAGAAACGTGTTTCAGAAAAAAGAGGAAAGAGCAAGAAAAACGTGAGCGTGAGCCAAACGAGATGTACAGGAGTCAGAATGAAGTCCGGAAATTTTACCCACGAGTAAAACACCAGACCGAAGGCTTTGGTGCAGGCACATTCTCCTCCTGCTGAGATGAAGAAGGAAACCTGGTGACAGATACAGACAGCGTGTTGAGGATCTGGAAGAAGCATTTCGAAAATCTTCTGGTATAAAATAGTAGCGGTGAAGAGGATACCCCAGAACCCATAATAGACGACGGTATAGAGTGTATACCACCTAGCCAAGATGAGGTCAGAATAGCAATTAATGGGCTGAAGAACAACAAAAGTGCAGGTGGCGATGGGTTACAAGCCGAACTATTCAAGACTGGTGGTCAGCTAATTAGCACAATTTGGCTAGATGAATGCATGCCCAATGATTGGAACCTCATCATCCTGTGTCCCGTGCACAAAAAAGGAGACAAGACGATATGTGCCAACTATAGAGGAATAAGTCTCCTTCCCATCGCATATAAAGTGCTATCCAGTGTGCTGTGTGAACGATTGAAGCCAATGGTCAATGACATCATCGGACCATACCAATGCGGCTTCAGACCTGGCAAATCCATCATTGACCAGATTTTCACTCTGCGCAAAATCCTGGAAAAGACCCACGAAAAACACATCGACACATACCACCTATTTGTCGACTATAAAGCCGCATTCGACAGCCCTATCCGTTCAGAGGTGTTTAAAGCCATGTCTGCGTTCGGCATTCCTGCAAAATTAATACGGCTATGCAGGATAACTTTAAGTGGCACAAGGTCAGCAGTTAAAGTAGGAAAGGGCCTATCGGAGCCCTTCAATACCGAACAAGGATTCAGACAAGGTGACAGTTTGTCGTGTGATCTTTTTAACATCCTACTGGAAAAGGTCATACGAGACGCAAAGGTGAACAGAAATGGCACTCTGTACACCAAACAACACATATTACTCGCCTACGCCGATGACATCGATATAATGGGTCGAACATTGCGAGCGGTAACAGCCACCTTGGAACAAATTGAGAAGGAGTCTGCCAAAGTGGGTCTGGCAGTAGACGGCGAGAAGACCAAGCTGATGGTATCAACGCGCAAGACGTCCAGTAGACTCGGACCAACTGTGGAACTTGAGAACTACAGCTTCGAGGTAGTTAAAGACTTTATATACCTTGGTACCGCCATAAATAAAACGAATGACATCAGTTTTGAAATTCGGAGAAGGATTGTGATGACCAACATATGCTACTATGGTCTAAGTAAGGAGTTTAGAAACAAGGCCACCTCCCGCCACACCAAACTCACACTTTACAAGACGCTGATACTACCCGTGCTATTATATGGATCTGAAGCATGGGTACTTGCGCAAGCAGATGAGGCAGCTCTTGGGGTGTTTGAGAGAAAAATTCTCCGAAAGATATACGGGCCGAACTGCGTCGACGGTGAATATCGGCATCGAATGAACCACGAGCTTTACAATTTATACGCGGACATCGACATAGTCAGTCGTATTGAGCTGCAGCGACTATGGTGGCTAGGCCATGTTGTGCGGATGAATGAAAATGCCCCAGTTCCAAAGGCATATAAAAATGAGGCTACTGATGGTTTCCGTAGAAGGGGAGACCACGAATTAGATGGAAAGACGAAGTAGAAAACAACATCTTGGAACGTGGTCTTCCAAATTGGTGCGGATGAACCATTTAAAATGTCGGAAATCGTTATAAATACCAAACATCCCAGAAGTGATTACCAAAGACAGATGGACATGGCTAGATCGACATAGAATTTTATTCCGATCAAGAATGTATATTGAATAACAATGTATGAAATGTCCGACAAATATTTCGAGGTGTTGCAGAGGGAATTATACCTTTTGCATGCAATCCTCATTGGTGTGTATGACATCTATAAGGGATTCTATGGGAATATACCTCTAAAGCTCGACCAGGGCACGATTAAGTTTATCTATGAATTATGGGTTTCGCAGGAGGAAAATACTTATTAAAGGCGGAAATTTTGATTAGCCGATCTCCACACCAACATTAAAGCCTCCTTCCGTCTCATGCACTTCTGCCAACATCGATGTATTTGTTCAATTTGTCACGAAATGCGAACACAAAAAAATGTATGGTGGAGGACGGAGCGGAAGTCTCGCCTCATCATCAACATCAATATTCGTGCAAACAATAAAAAAAAACATTTTTCGGGCAGCTTCGTAGAAAAAAATAGCTTGCAATAAATTTTTCTCAGTTTATTTTTCGTCCATCTGTCTACAGTTTACTGTTGCAGTAATAACGCTACAATAGTCATAAAGGGGCCCTTCAGAAGGGGCCACGAGAGAGTGGCAAAACATATTCGACATGTGAATAAATGGCCTTACAAGAATTTAATTTCATTGAAGCCTGGCGGATATTTTTGTATTTCACATTGAAATTTAACGACTTTTGGGCATCTGCATGTGGTAGTAGTGGTGGTGGTGGTTGTTTTTTTCGAAAAGTGAATAAGAGATACAATGTGATGGAATATAAAAACAAGGGAAGAGAGGGAGATGGAGAGATTTTTAAATGAATATGTGGTTACTCTATGTGGGTGGCGTGTTTGTGTGAACAAGGACGAGGGAGGTGTTAATGTGAGATGTCGGTCAATTTCATTCCGTTAAAAAACCGCACAAACAAACACACACACATTTGTGTCCTGAAACTACCGGCCAACAAAGCCATCAAACTTTTTTATAAACTTTAAAAATAAAATTCCGACAACTGAGATATAGATGAACATCCATTTATAGTATTGTGCAAAATAAAAGTAAGGTGGCCCTGAATAGTTAAGAAGAAAAAACTGCTTCCGATTTTAATAGAGACCGTGCAATAATTAAGTTAGAGTTTTGTTCTTATAGGCCTGGATTCTTGTAGGTAGAAATACATCCTTGGAGAAATTTGTAATTACAGAACCATGTTTTTGCAGAGTTTCCATATAAGGCTCTCACGCTGTTTTAGGCATTTTAATGGTCCTAGACACAATTCCCAACACAAGTGGTTACAACTTGTAATTTAACCTTCCTGGGAAATGAAAAAAAAAACTGGATTACAAATAATTTTCACAGAGATTCTCTCAGTGTTAGTTGTTCAAGTCATAGACTTTCCTTTAGCAAATGTTTTCTTTGAATACCGAAATCATATTTTTATATAATAATTTTTAAATAAAATAAAATAAAGGTGTTGCGTATACATGTTGGCATCAATCATACGCTCCATATGCCATATTTTAAAAATAACCACATTTGTATACAGAAAAAATATAGGAAAACAATCGTATAGAAAACCCAGTAAGAAAAGTAGTAAAATCGGACATGGCCGACTATATGATATCCTTCACCACTTTGGGTATATTCAACAGACGTCGATTAACATGAAAATGGATCCATAAACATTTCATTCTACAACCTATACTAAATTTTTCATTTGGTCAGATATAGGGTTGCTTCTTACAATGGGACAAATTATGTAAATTAATTTATATATCGAAATCTAAACCGATTTCATCGAAACTTGTTACAGGTTAAGTTATACTAATTTCAATAGTTTTGTACATATCGGCCACATTTTGAGTTCTTGGTGCATCATGTACTTGAAATGGGAGAAAATATATATAGGAGCTCTATCCAAATATAAACCGATTTCCATACTTTCCACACGCTATGTTATATAAACTTCAGTATGTTGTACGAAATTTTGTGTCAATCGGCCTACCTATGGGTCTTTGGTGAACCAATTACTTAAAATCGGGCGAAACTATTTATGGGAGCTATATCTAAATCTGAACCAATTTCAACTAAAGTTGCCACACGTTATGTTATATTACCTTCAGTACACAGTACACAAAATGTTGTGTAAAATCTGACGAAAATATATATGTAGAAGCTATATCTAAATCTGAACCGGAACTTAGCACACATCATTCTAGACTTTATTTAGTACGATATACCAATTGCATATGCATATCGAAAGGCATGTAGGGACTTTGGTGCACCATTTTTATTAAATCGGAGGAATAAATATATGGGAGCTATATATAAATCGGAACCGATTTTCAGGAAACTTAACACACATCATTTTAGACCTAATTCAGTACGCTGTGCCAATTTTCCCGCAAATCGAAAGATATATAGGGACATTGATTCAGCATTTACATTAAATCGGACGAAAATGTATATGGGAGCTATATCTATATCTGGACCGATTTTCAGGAAACTTAACACACATCATTCTAGACCTAATTCCTTACGTTATGCCAAATTTCGTGGGAATCGAAAGACATATGGAACTTTATTACACCATTTACCTTAAATCGGACGAAAATATATATGGGAGCTATATCTAAATCTGAACCAATTTTCACGAAATTTAGCACACATCATTCTGGACCTAATTCAGTACCCTATGCAAAATTTCGTGCAAATCGAAAGATATATAGAAACTTTGGTGCACCATTTACATTAAATCGAACGAAATTATATATTGGAGCTATATCTAAATCTGAACTAATTTTTCTCAATTTCAATAGGGTTCGTCCTTGGGCCAAATAAGTGGCCTAAGCCAAAGTTCATCCAAATCGGATCATATATGCGACCTGTACTTAGTTTACAATTTTACATCTGCAGACAGACAGACGGACGGACGGACATGCATAAATCGACCTTAAGGGAACCTCCCCCTATTCTCAGGGTCAAAATTTTTGTTGATATAATTCGAATCTACACTGATTAAAGAATGTCTCTGCAAATATTCAAGTTAAAATCTCAAGAACTCTTGAAGATATAGCCGATTTATTGTGTCAGCATCAAGTGACGGCTGAAGCCTTCAGCCTGAAGGGCTTCTCAAACTTTGAACGCGTTTTTCTCTAAAAATTTGTTTGCGAATGGCGGGCACGATAACTCAAAAACTAATAATCCAATCGGTTCCAAATTTTGCAATGTTTCTCTGGGAGTGTATAGCTCTCGTATGAACTTTCGGATTCCGATGTTCTAGTGAGGAGTTATCGTGCCCGCCATCAAAAATAAGGACTTTTCTTTAATTACAAAAAACAACAACAAAACAATAACAAAAATTTTTTGTAAATTATTTTTCTTCTCTTTTAAATCTTCAATTATATGTGCAAAGTTACAAACCTTAACAAGCATTTGTATTCATTTACCAGCCCATTGAAAATCTTGAAAAATTAAAATCGAGAATGGGGGGGTTCCCTTAAATCGGACGAAAATATATATGGGAGCTATATCTAAATCTAAACCGATTTTCACGAAACTTAACACACATCATTATAAACTCAATTTAGTATGCTATGTGAAATTTCGTGCAAATCGAAAGATATATAGGGACTTTGGTACACCATTTACCTTAAATCGGACGAAAATATATATGGGAGCTATATCTAAACCTGAACCGATTTCCACGAAAGTTAACACACATCATTCATCACTTAATTTTGTACGCTATACCAAATTTCGTGCAAATCGAAGGATATTTAGGGACTTTGGAGCACTATTTACCTTAAACCGGACGAAAATATATATGGGAGCTGTATCTAAATCTGAACCGATTTTCACGAAACTTAATACACATCATTCTAGACCTTATTCAGTACGTTGTGCCAAATTTCGTTCAAATCGAAAGATATTTATGGACTTTGACGTACAATTTACCTTAAATCGGACAAAAATATATATTGGAGCTATATCTAAATCTGAACTAATTTTTCTCAATTTCAATAGGGTTCGTCCTTGGGCCAAATAAGTGACCTAAGCCAAAGTTTATCCAAATCGGATCATATATGCGACCTGTACTTAGTTTACAATTTAACATCTGCAGACGGACGGACGGACATGCATAAATCGACGCAGAAAGTGATTCAATGCAAAAAGAATCGTAAGTATCTCAGGTTTCAGTATTTTTATACCCTTCACCACACTGTGGTACAGGGTATTATGTCTTTGTGCATATGTTTGTAACAGGCAAAAATAATCGAGATAGACCCATGGTTGCTTTTGAGAATATGCATAGAATCTCTTTCTGAGTCGATTTATGCATGTCCGTCTGTCCGTCCGTCCATGTATTTTTGTTAACAAAGTACAGGTCGCATTTATGATCCGATTTTGATGAAATTTGGCACAGGTCACTTAATTGGCCCAAGGACGAACCCTATTGAAATTGAAGAAAATCGGTCCACGTTTAGGCATAGCTCCCATATAAGGGTACCCACAAATTTTGAGGTTATTTAGCACGTTTTTTAACTGAATTCGCTGAAATTTGGTACATTGAGTTCTTATTGGGTAGCAAATCTCCCTACTAAAAATTATAAATATAGGTCAATTTATTCGGGTAACCCCCATATAAGGGTACCCCCCAATTTTCGGTATTTTGGGGTTCTTGAGCGCGTTTTTCAACCAAATTTGGCACATCGTACTGAATTAAGCCTAGAATGGTGTGTGCTAAGTTTCATAAAAATCGGTTCAGATTTATATATAACTCCCATATATATTTTCGTCCGATTTAAGGAAAATGGTGTACCAAAGTCTGTGTATACCTTTCGATTTCCACGAAATTTGGTACAGCGTACTGAATAAAGTCTAGAATGATGTGTGTTAAATTTCGTGAAAATCAAAAATGCGACGTCTGTTAAGATTCATCTTTTGAATTTACCCAAAGTGGTGAAGGGTATCATATAGTCGGCCCCGTCCGACTTTACCACTTTCCTTACTGTTTAAATATAAAAAATGTGAAATTCTTTCGTGCGTATTATTGACATTATAATTTGAAATTTTCAGCCATTCTGGTGGATTATAAATCACTTTGCCAAAAATGTAGCTCCCTCATAGATCTCTCACATCATCCAAACCTATGGGCTATACGTTCGCATTCTGAGACATTGCAGAGTAAACAACTTCTTCAAAGAAGATTTTTTTTGGGACCCTTACCTTACAGGTATTTTTAACCTAGGAGCAATTTTCAATCCACTTATTACCTTATTAATGTCTTCATAGAATATTTTGAATATAAGTGCCTGTTTCCATACAAAGGTCACGCGTCATTTTCGTTTTCCCAGAATTTTATCATAACATATTTAAGGTAATGTCCGCCAGATGGACATTTTGTTCGGTCCAGCCGACATAACGAAGTTTCCAGTTCTTATTTTTTTTATATCAGTTTTTTTTATAAAACGGATCAATGTTTTATTTATATCCGCACGCTGCTATTATTTTCCATGGTACTGTTTATAAACAGACATTTTCTGTTTGTGGATGAAGTCAAAAACGCAGATAAAAACTCCTAATAGAATTTTCATAGAAAACCATTGGAATCCTAGTAGATTTTTTTTTCGTTCGAATTAATTTGTTTTCATGTTTTCATTGGTCTCTTTGTATTGTGTGTGTTATTGATTACCAGATCCGGTTTCCGGTCCTTTTTTTGTGAATGAACATGAAACTCACAACAATACATAGTAATTTGACGACCAATTTTTCCAATTATTTCTGGGTTCGGCGTGACAAATTGTGTAAATTCAACATTCTAATCACTAAGAACCCAAAAATACCAATTAAAATGTGTGGGTCATCCACTGTACATTTTTAATATTTCTAGGATATTTGGTAGGGAAAATGGGATATATTAGCCTCCCTATATATAGGGCATCGCCCCATTTTCAATATTTTGAGGTGTTATTGCGAATCCAAGGGACTTTAATTCGGTATTTCGTATGATTGAAGGGTGACATACATCTACACAATAAAATATCTGTATAGGTTCATGTTTTGACATAGCCCACATATGTATTAAGGTCTCGAACCATTTTCGGTATTTTGAAAGTTTTTGGCGAATTTTCAAACCGAACCACCAGTAATTTGACATTCAGGATTATTGAAGACCAATAAACATATTTGCAGAAAATTTTTGATATGGGTCCATGTTTTTTTCTATAACTGTCCCTCATCGATTTTGATAAATTATATTAAAGGACACATTTTCCAAACGAACCGAATGCATTTCCCAGGTACCACCATATTTATGGTATATCATCAAAATTAATATACCCTCCATACTATAGTGGAGGGTATAAAAAGGTACAAATGTACCCGGTTATTGGCTGAAGGGTTAAAAAGTTCATACATTGGGGCGCATAATTTATGAGAAAAATCCACCAAAGATGCTATTCATACGCCACAGTGTACCAAATGTTCAAAGAAATTCAATTATTTCTTTTAATAATAATAATTCCAAATCAAATATGGTATTTTTGCTTTAATTGTATTTCTTTTTGACATTTTCAATATTCATGCCAAAATCCAATGCATATAATCGGCGAAATCACTTTGATAGCCAATAGCTATTAACATAGCATAACGTTGTGCCATTATTAGATGGAAAAGTATTTCTACGTGTTTCTAATGAAATGTACAAAAAAGCATTTACCCTCACACATAATAAAAAAAGATATTGTAACGTCAATGGCAAAATGTACTAACACATATTTAATATATTATTCAATTTAATGTCACGCACTGTTAAGTGGGCCACACACGTCAAACATGTGCGTTCGATCTGTGTGAAGCTCCTAGCCCACACACGTCAAACGGATCCACAAAACTTCATTTCGTATTTATTTTTGAAGCGTGAAGATGGACAGCGATAGTGATGACGGAGAAAGATCAAATATTTTTATTTAATATAAATTATGGTGTAAATAGTTAAATTTATTTATTTTTTTTTTCTTTTAAATATTTTATTTTTTCATTTATAAATAATATGTTGTGCTTATCGCCCGTCCTGCAGTTGAATTCTGTTTTTTTTGTCATTTTTTCAATTTTTTTATCTATTAACAAATTAACACGAACTATGAAAGCAAAAAATAAAAACAAAAAGAACGATGAAGGAGAGAGATTCAAGGGAACTATGTAGGAGTCGGAACTATATGGAGCAAAGGAACTACATTAAGGCAATAGTTCCTTTTTAAAAAAGGAACGAGAAAGATCGATCCGCTAGGTGAACTCGATTTCCCAACTCTACGCACTGTTACAGCGTGCGAAAAGTTTAGACAAGAAAAATTTCTTTTGGAATTTTTATTAAATAGTTTTATGAATATGTTTGCAAATTTCGGAGATATGTTGTTGTTGTTTTTTGTGATCAAAGAAAAGTCCTTATTTTTGATGGCGGGCATGATAACTCCTCACTGGAACATCGGAATCCGAAAATTCCAACGGTGTTAGAAAGAGTACATGTCTGGCTCTCTAAAATTAACAAAATGGCGGATCTTTGAAATTTTTTTTTTTTTTTTTTTTTTTTTTGTTTTTTTTGGAAAATCGCCTATTTTTACCACAAACTAAGTTAAAAAATAAGGAAGTTCTTCACCGATTGGCTTTATCCTAGTTCATACGATAGCTATACAGTCCCAGAGAAACGTGTCAAAATTTGGAACCGATTGGATTATTGGTTTTTGAGTTATCGTGCCCGCCATTCGAAAAAGAGAAAAACGCGTTTAAAGTTTGAGAAGCCCTTTAGCCGTCACTTGATGCTGACATAATAAATCGGCTATATCTTCAAGAGTTCTTGAGATTTTCACTAGAAATTTTGTAGGGACATTCTTGAAATAGTGTAGATTCGAATTAAATAAAAAAATCACCCCGAGAATGGGGGGGTCCCCTTAAGCAAAATGTAGCGTACGCATGCGCTACAAAATTTTCCCTTCGAAAATTCGATATCAGTTTCGCTATGAAATTTCTGCGAATTGACTGGAGGTTTAATTTTATTATTTTTATTTATTTTTTAATTTTTTTATATATATATATATATATATTTTTTTTTTTTTTGAGGAAACAATTTTTGACTTATACGTTTTTAAATTTGAACATCGCCACGCACATGTTACACTCGTAACGCACCATTACACAGTAGTAAAAAAATTAAATTAAAAACAGAATATTTTTAAAATATGCTAATTCTTATACCCTACCATCTAGACACACCTTTATTGTATCATTATACTGTTATGGACTAATCGTCACGAAAAACTTTACATAGGAAAGAATAAGCACGCCTTTTTTTGATAAAGATCGATCAATATATAGAAGGTCAAATAGAACCATTTTTTGTATGAAAAGTCGAAAAAATGCATGGTGTATATATTTACCCCTGAACTGATCGGATAACATGCCAGTATATCCAAGAGGAGTTGATCTTTAGCGGGTTGAATGAACCAAGATTTTTGTGTGTATAATATAGGGTAGAAAAAAGAAGATTTTGACCTCTAATCGCCCAAAGAATTGGCTTGGAATATAGATCCGCAGAAAGAAAGATCGCCCCGTCCGATATACTGTACCGCTCACTGGTTTTTATACCCTTCACCACACTGTGGTACAGGGTATTATGTCTTTGTGCATATGTTTGTAACAGGCAAAAATAATCGAGATAGACCCATGGTTCCTTTTGAGAATATACATAGAATCACTTTCTAAGTCGATTTAAGCATGTCCGTCCGTCCGTCCGTCTGTCTGTCTGTCTGTCTGTCCATGTTAAATTGTAAACAAAGTACAGGTACAGGCATTTATGATCCGAATTGAATGAAATTTGGCATCGGTCACTTATTCGACCCAAGGACGAACCCTATTGAAATTGGGAAAATCGGTTCAGATTTAGATATAGCTCCCATATATATATTTAACCGATTTAATGTAAACGGTCCCTATATATCTTTCAATTTGCACGAAATTTGGTACAGCCCAATCATTTAGGTCTAGAATGATGTCTGCCAAGTTTCGTGAAAATCGGTCCAGATTTAGATATAGCTCCCATATATAGTTTTGTCCGATTTCATGTAAATGGTGCCCCAAAGTCTTTATATATCTTTCGATTTGCACGAAATTCGGCATAACGTATTGAATTAAGCCTAGAGTGATGTCTGCCAAGTTTCAAGAAAATCGGTCCAGATTTAGATATAGCTCTCATATATAGTTTCGCCCGACTTCATGTAAATGGTGCACCAAAGTCGCTATATATCTTTCGATTTGCACGATATTTGGCACAACGTACTGAATTGAGCTTAGAATGATGCCTGCCAAGATTCGTGAAAATCGGTCCAGATTTAGATATAGCTCCCATATATAGTTTCGTCCGATTTCATGTAAATGGTGCACCAAAGTCCCTATATATCTTTCGATTTGCACGAAATTTGGCATTACGTAGTGAATTAAGCATAGAGTGATGTCTGCCAAGTTTCAAGAAAATCGGTCCAGATTTAGATATAGCTCCCATATATAATTTCGTCCGATTTCATGTAAATGGTGCCCCCAATGTCCCTATATATCCTTCGATTTGCAGGAAATTTGGCATAACGTACTTAATTGAGCCGTACTTAATTGAATGATGTCTGCCAAGTTTCATGAAAATCGGTCCTGATTTAGATATAGCTCCCATATATAGTTTCGCCCGATTTCATGTAAATGGTGCACCAAAGTCGCTATATATCTTTCGATTTGCACGAAATTTGGCATAACGTACTGAATTGATCCTAGAATGATGCCTGCCAAGTTTCGTGAAAATCGGTCCAGATTTAGATATAGCTCCCATATATAGTTTCGTCCGATTTCATGTAAATGGTGCACCAAAGTCCCTATATATATTTCGATTTGCACGAAATTTGGCATTACGTACTGAATTAAGCCTAGAGTGATGTCTGCCAAGTTTCAAGAAAATCGGTCCAGATTTAGATATAGCTCCCATATATAGTTTCGTCCGATTTCATGTAAATGGTGCCCTCAATGTCCCTATATATCCTTCGATTTGCAGGAAATTTGGCATAACGTACTGAATTGAGCCTAGAGTAATGTTTGCCTTTTTTCGTGAAAATCGGTCCAGATTTAGATATAGCTTCCTTTTATTATATATTGATAAGTAATTGACGCACCAAGGAACCAATAGGAACAAAACGTTCTGAAATTAGTATAACGTAACCTGTGACAAGTTTGTTTGAAATTGCTTAATATTTGGATAGAGCTTGCATAAATATTTTCGCCCGATTTCAAGTAAATTGGGCATCAAACTCCTCACGTTAATCAGATTGACATACAATTTTGCACAACGTACAAAATTGAGCATAGAATTGCGTTGTCTAGAAGTACAGACATAGTCCAACGGATGACCTATTTATATTTGTTTGAAGTCGATTTACATACTTTATGGATAGATCTAGGTAGATTCACATTTAGATAAATATCACATATTTCATTCAATTTCATGTTAATAGTCCTGTTTAATATACCCATAGTGGTGAAGGGTATCATATAGTCGGCCCCGTCCGACTTTACTACTTTCCTTACTGGTTTTTTATAAAACGGATCAATTTTTTATTTATATCCGCACGCTGCTATTATTTTCCATGGTACTGTTTATAAACAGACAGTTTCTGTTTGTGGATGAAGTCAAAAACGCAGATAAAAACTCCTAATAGAATTTTCATAGAAAACCATTGGAATCCTAGTAGATTTTTTTTTCGTTCGAATTAATTTGTTTTCATGTTTTCATTGGTCTCTTTGTATTGTGTGTGTTATTGATTACCAGATCCGGTTTCCGGTCCTTTTTTTGTGAATGAACATGAAACTCACAACAATACATCGTAATTTGACGACCAGTTTTTCAAATTATTTCTGGGTTCGGCGTGACAAATTGTGTAAATTCAACATTCTAATCAGTAAGAACTCAAAAATACCAATTAAAATATATGGGCCATCCACTGGGATATATTGGCCTCCCTATATAAGGGCATCGCCCCATTTTCAATATTTTGAGGTGTTAATGCGAATCCAAGGGACTTTAATTCGGTTTTTCGCATGATTGAAGGGTGACATACATCTACACAATAAAATATCTGTATAGGTTCATGTTTTGACATAGCCCACATATGTATTAAGGTCTCGAACCATTTTCGGTATTTTGAAAGTTGGCGAATTTTCAAACAGAACCACCAGTAATTTGACAATCTGGATTATTGAAGACCAATAAACATATTTGCAGAAAATTTTTGATATGGGTCCACGTTTTCTTTATAACTGACCCTCATCGATTTTGATATATTATATTAAAGGACGCATTTTCCAATCGAACCGTATATCATCAAAATTAATATACCCTCCATACTATAGTGGAGAGTATAAAAAGGTACAAATGTACCCGGTTATTGACTGAAAGATTGAAAAGTTCATATAGCAAAGATGCTATTCATACGCCACAGTGTACCAAGTGTTCATAGAAATTCAATATTAAAAGAAATAATAATAATACAAAATCAAATATGTTATTATTGCTTTAATTGTATTTCTTTTTGACAAAAAATATGAATCCATTTTCAATATTCATGCCAAATATTCGGCGAAATCAGCTTGATAGCCAATAGCTATTAATATAGCCTAACGTTGTGCCATTATTAGATGGAAAAGTATTTCTACGTGTTTCTAATGAAAAGTACAAAAAAGCATTTACCCTCATACATAATAAAACAAAAAAGATATTGTAACGTCAATGGCAAAATTTACTAACACACATTTAATATATTATTCAATTTTATTATTTATATAATTATAATAATAAATACTACATATCACGGAAGAGAGAAAATAAAAAAAATCGAAATTTCTTTTCCACTTTTTATTAAATAGTTGTACGCTCTTTACACTACCTGCTAATTTGTTTAGGAATATGTTTTTAAATTTCGGAGATATTAAGCAAAATGTAGCGTACGCACTCGGTACAAAATGTTCCCTTCGAAAATTGGATATCACTTTCGATATGAATTAGGATAGTATAGCTTTGTGTGGCCCCAAAAGTTTGTAACGAATCGAAATATTGATTCTAGACACACCTTTAGTGTATCATTATACAGTTATGTACCAATCGTCACGAAATTCTTGCATGTCAGACCGGTTCTAAACCAAATAAGACTCCTATTGTTTTAGGTAATGATCGGTTAATGTTTAGGAGATCAACCTTATTTCTGTGTGGTCACTCCAGAAGCCACTTTTATGTCACGAATGTCACAAAACTTTACATAGGAAAGAATAAGCATACCTGTTTTGATAAAGATCGATCAATATATAGAAGGTCAATAGAACCATTTTTTGTATGAGAAATGGAAAAAATGTATGGCGTATACATTTACCCTGAACGACACAGATCGGATAGTATGGCGGTATATCCAAGAGGAGTTGATCTTTAGCGGGTTGAATGAACCAAAATTTTTGTGTGTATAATGACAAAATTTGAATCTTATGGTGTAAAAGTTCATTCTAGTAAAACATG